>NC_025704.1:5839778-5849814 GCF_000633955.1 Camelina sativa | reverse complement strand
ATATATATATATATATATATATATATATATATATATCTTTTTAATTTACTTTTGCATTTTAAAACGCAAACACACATAATTGCTAGAAGTCGGATATAAATCAATGTGGGTGTATATATAAATTGGTAGGTGGATTGCCATATATCTATATTTCTATATAATATGCATAAAAGAAATCAACTAAAAGGTGCACTCATCACTAATGAAAATTTGATCATTCTAGCTAGACACTTATTAATGGCTCGACCGTTAATCAATTACCCCTAAACTACAAAAAGGAGCAAGTAAGACAAAGTGGAAGAAAGGTTGAAAATCAATTTATGGATAATAGGCATATAAAAACAAAGAAAGAACAAAACGGCTTATACCTAGCAACGACATCTACTTGTGACCTAATTAACATGGAGACACTTTTGTGGCAATTTAGTTCCCATGTTGCTGTCATGTTCCTCAGTACACCAACCCCCATGAATATACCCTCTCCACGTTTGCTTCTTTTCTATTACTAATATGTTTCTGTTTTAGCGTACTATTTTCATCATTTTTAATGCTTAAAAGGTATTTATGTAACGTTTAAAAAATTTCTTTTTAAAGCTAAGGAGATTGTAGTTACGGCAAGCAACGTGTACATGGAATCTAGAACAATAATAAAGTTAAAGAAAGGGAAATTAAAAGAGATGGGATGAGACTAAAAGAAAAACCTGGGATTCGTGCTCCAATCGCAACTTATTCACCAAATATTTCATCAACAGTCGAACAGTCATCTTCCCGTCCCTACCAAATCCGGAAACATCAAAATTAATTAGCAATAAGCTTTTGTTATAATTAACGTCGTTTTATGTCTTAGTTCTTTATATTAATTAGCTAGCTGGTTGAATAAATAACGAGAATTGTATCCAACAAAAAAAAAGTAACGAGAATGTTAGAATCTAATAAACGATGAGTACTTACTTGATTCTCAAATAGCTCTTTGGTATCTGAGGCAAGAATGGTTCTACTGTCCTAAAACGTTCACCAAAGAAAAAAAATCAGAAACTTAAATGTTTTGAAAATATAATATTTTGAGAACACCTTATGATGATTAAAAACAAGGATATATGAATCTTGAAAATCCATTTCCTGGACCTTACATAACATAGTCCTTATATATGTAGTTGAAATTAAGCACTTACTGGTTTTGAGAAGCTTGAAGGAGAAACCAAATGCCGGAATGGGGTCGTCTGGGAGGATCAATGACTCGAAAACTTGAGCTTGGACCAGCTACCACATCCCGATTATTATTCCCTAATAACTGCGGCTGAAAACTGGAGCGACCAAAGTACGGTCCCATCAATGGCATCATCAAAGAAGCAGATGATGCTGATGGATGTGTTAGGTTTTGTGGGACAAAAGGCGTTCTAAACGCAGCCGCCCAAGGACCAATCATCTCCTCAGTCCTTGTAGGGAACATTAATGGATTAATCATCATCCCTCCGGCTTGATGCTGATGATGATGATGAAAGAGAGATGATAATGGAAGACCAACTTCTTCTCCTCTATTTGAACCGCCAGAGAAAAGGTTAAGCTCAAGAAAAGAGTCTCTCCTAGCCGTTGGATCGGTTTGATGTTGCTGTCGATGGTCAAGATCCAGTTTAACGTCATCCTCGTGGCCTATGCTTAGCCGGAGCCACCCTTGTTGTCTCATCTCATGATCTTCGGCTTCGCTGTTGTTGTTGTTGTCGTTATTATTATTATTGTTGTTATTGCTATTGTTGTCATGGTCGTCATCCTTGGAGCTTAACCTAGAAGTAGTACTCCTCGGCTCTTCTTGATCGGCCATGAAACTACAATCTCTCCTACAAACTTGGTGATGATTATTATCTTTTGCTTGATAATCGGATCCTAAGCGAATGTCTTTGTTGTTGTCGTCGTCGTCCTCAGAGACGGCAGAGAAATGATGAGATTTTTGTAATAACCTCATAAAAGCAAAACTGTTGGCAAACGCACATGGAAGAAGAAGCGTTGACGAGGAGGAAGAGGATTCAGCAGCAGAAACCATGGCAGAATCCGGTGACCGGAAAAGCCAAAGAAAGCCGGGGAGAAGCGAGACAAAGCGTTCTTGATGATCTCAACATCAGGGGAGGCGGAGGAGAGAAGATAAAAATTAGGGTTACTTAGATAGAGACCAGAGATCGAGAACTCGAGGCGTGGTCGGAGACAAAAGAAGTCATGGCGCTAGCTAGTTAGATAGAGCGAGAAAGAGAGGGAGAGAGAAAGAACTTAGAGTATATGTGTTTAAATGATAGGAGAGAACAAGGGGAGATGGGATAGAATATATTTTGCAAATCTCACTTTCTATCAATTCTCTTTTGTTTGGAATCTTGTGGTGAAATGAAAAAATTTTGCAGAGAAAAAAAAAAGAGAGAGAGACTAAAACCAAAGAGAGAGAGAGAAAGGTCAATCTTGCAATTATACAAAGTAATGGGCACTACGCTATGCGAAAAGCTTTTTATGCGGTCAATCCGGTACATATATGTTTTCGTATATTATTATTATGTCATATACACACACACAAACGTATTTACATTTTTTTTTTTTCGTCACCACATCCACATATACACGGCCTTAAACAAAAATAGGAAGATTCCAGATAATCTCAATGCTAATTATCGGGATTTCTGAATTATGAGATATCTATATATATAACGGGCTATAACGGCTAACTATGACTGAATCATTATAAATAAATAAATAAAATCAATGTTACAAAATTTTATAAAAAATATATTTTTTTGATGGTGGAAAAAATCAATTTTACAAATATATATACTGTTGTGCGTTTATGGATATAAAAAGACGGGATTTTCTGTGTAGCCTGTATACTCTAGTTTGGATTAACGTGATAAAACGTTAAACATGAAATGTTGAACCGGTTTTTCATAATATTAGATAATAGACAGTCTGTTAGAATTTATGAAATGTGTGACAACTTTGAAAGTTTGAAACCATGTTGGATTTTATAAATTCTGTTTTACGTAACAAACCGCCCAAGGTTAACCACATATTAATTAGTCACTCCGAGGAGGACCAGAAATCTGTGCCAACAACTTCTGTGACTACGTATGTAAGGTGAATATTGGTAAGCTTAAAATCACTCTAGAACAACATATCATCTAAAGATCCTATAATTACTAGAGATTTCATTCGAATTGTGCAAAATTACTTTAGGGAGATTCCAAGAACAAGATAATACTGAATGTACTAATTATGTTCCATATAAATCTAATCTTCAATGTTTTCCCAATTTTTCACAAAGAGCTATGACAAACTACATAGAAATTTTTTTTAGAGAATCAATCCAACTGCATGGAGAACTTAAGCCACAATGATATAAATTAATCTCATAAAAGTACTAATTATATATCCTGCGTCATCAGGCCAACAAAAGTTTTGAGGTGTTTCGCACATCTAGTTCCAACGTAAATATATAAGATATTAATAATACACAAGAGGAAATACATTAGTATATTCCTCAGTGTATCTTATTATTACAACTAATATTTTTTTCTAGCATAAGTCATGAGAGAAACAATATAAAACTTATATCACGTATATATATATACACAACATATTACATTTGAACACTCCTAGCCTGCATCTGCATGTATACTTCCTCGACACCATTTTATGACTTCGATTTTTTTTTTAGTTCAAAATTTTGTTATTTAAAGATTATTTCATGGTCATTTTATCTGATTTCCTAGTGTATATATTTAATGAGGAAATAGTCAATAAGTTGTCCGAGTCAAATTATAATAAGCATGTTAAGGTTTTTTTTCCTTTTTAATTTTGTTTTCTTAAGTTCAACTTTTGTTTTTGCTAATGTGTGTTGTCTTTAAACAGATAAAGAACTTGCCCTTTTCAAATACAGTATAGTTTTGGTTAAAATTAAACAAAAGCTGGGATTATCAGTAAAGCCAGAAAACGAGACGAGTGGAGTGCGAGGCATGATGACATTAGACCTGTCAAATTTCAATTATTTAGATATGAAGTGTTTAATAATCCCAAGAATAAGAGTTAATTATTCCTAAATGAAAACTATAGGAATATTTTAAGTCACTGGTTTTAAACAATGCTAATAAAAAAGACGCTGAAGGGAGTTTGGCATGCACCGAAAATGATGATGTTTTTGGTTAAAAGCTCATTTCCCGAGATCATACAGCAAAACATTCAGACTTATGATGCTTTGAGAGACATTGTTTCTCATCGAATTGTACTTCTACTAAGAACCATGTGCTCTCCAACAATCTTAAGCTAGTACGTTTTCTAATAAAAATCAGAAAATAAGTTGATCCCAATCTGCTCGAAATTTATTCTTCTTGATAGTGCAACATTGTTGAACCAAGTGGCTAGAATTTTCCAAGTGTTCCAGACACTCTCTTAAATCATGATCGAGTCTCTAAACTATTGAAGCTAAGACAAAAGCAAACTGAAGAATTCGGCTCATTCTGAAGATCTTATATATGTACTTCAGGACATCTTGTCATTTATTATTTTGTGGCGCTCTGGTTGGATAGCTCAAAATTTGATGGCTAATACGAGGTGGAGACGTAGGAATTGTGGAGCAAGGTTCTGTGTCACGTATCATCTCAAATATGTGTTAAAACGGTATACCAACGTTGGTTCTCAAATATCTAAAGCTTTGACTCTGGCTTATCCAAACGTGAAATTAGTACTTAATTAATAAACGGATGCTCTCAAATTGGATAGCGGGATAAATGGATGATCTTTAAACATTTGTTCGGTCCACTATGGTTTCTATCTCACTCACATTGGTTTTAACTATTAATTGATCAGAAGATTCAGAAGCATTAATCCTAGCTAGTCCGTTAATTATCTACTTAAATCTTCATCAAGGAATCAGTCAAACTAGAACAAACACTCACTATTCTTAACCTAATTTTCTTGTCGATTTTTTTTAGGAGTCATAACAGTATGGCATAAAGACTTAACAGTCTTTTCCATCTCAATCAATTTTTGAATATTTCCATTGTTTCCAGTATGCACATTCCAGCATTCCTGATAAGAAACTTTTTTCTTCAACTTACTCTTTAGATATCAACATTAGTGCATGGTCAATAAAGAACAGTGTAATACATCAAGAGGACAAATATATACATGCATAGAGAGGGAGAGAGTCAGCTTTAGGTGGAAAAGGGCAAGTGAAAAGGTTGAGAGGCGTGGCCTCTGGTGACATTGCATGGGGCATGAAATGACTTAGCCTTTGAATCAAACCACACAAACAAAAAAAAGCTGTATCCCTTTTGTCTTTCAAAACAAAAAGTTGTAAAAATTTATAATATCTTACTCTTGTTACTATTAAGGAACGATGCACCAGAAATAGAATTATGTAACATTGTTTGAGCTTCACTTTGGTATGGTTTGTTCAATTTGTTGTTGTCGACGTGACTAATGCCATTTAATTCTACATAGATGAGTTATTCGGCAGACTTTATCTATTCTACTTGCCTTTTAAGTAGGATATATTATATATATAATATATAAACAGCTATACGTACTAACAAAAATATTATGAATGGCGCCAATTAAGGGTAATGACAAAATCTCAGATATACAACTAATTAAAGGAAAGATTGATTGGTCGTTTTCTTGTCAAACTTGTGAAATTATACTTTGACATAAAAACTGCATAATATGGAAGAATCTCTTTCATTTCATGTTGAGAACTTTCCGTCACGGTGATCCATTTCTAGAGATGGAGTTTCTAGTGACGGAATCCTATTAATCCAAATAACAAAGTAGACTGGTTTTACCGCTAACATGTTACAAAATAATCGAGACTTAGATTCATATCTGATAAGATAAAATTGGAATAGAAACTTGAAAATTGTATTGAAAAGAAAGCAAAAAAAAGTTATAGCTTGCTTTTTGCTTGTATTATAGTTCATTTTTGAAAAAGAAGAAGATATATATAGTACATGTAACAGTATATATCGCTTGATCATCATATGTCTTATGCGAATATTTGTTGTTTTGTGTATAAATTTGGACATGCATATTGGGAAGAAAGGTGCCTTTAGGCAGGCTTATTGGGACAAGTAAATTTTGAGGCATATAGTGAAGTTGAGTGGAAGAGTTATCATTCCAATGTTGTAAAAGAAACAAAACTTTCTCTCTCTTTCTGCATTGCATGTCCCCTTTATTTACAACCACCTCTTTCCTCTTCACGTCTTAACGAATATTCTACTTTATAAAATTTAACTGCATAGATACACCGATACATGTGCATACATAGAATATTATCAACTCTCTCGTTCAATGGTCAAATCAAATTTCTGTATCAACTTACTTCTCTTTCATTCCAAGTATTTTCATGTTTTCAAGTTGCGGCCCACGCGGGATTCTCATCTCTTTCTATTTTCATATAAAAATAAAATAATAATAATACATAAACTCCACTAAACTAGGTATTCATTCTCTGACATTGATTAAAGTTGATCGCGATATTTTCTAGTTTAATTTCTCATGTTATTATATTATACTAAATTACATACACAAATACAAATAATGACATGCCTAGGTTAAGAATGAACTATCTTCGCCATGTAAACTAAAAAATCAAAAGCAATACAGATGTCATGTATAATTTGTTTTTGCTATTAATAGCATGAATAAAAATGGTTACACATACTCAAATGGACTCAAAAGTTTATTGTAAAGCTCATACAAAACACAAATTCATACATATAACTTATGAAGAAGAGATAACAAAAACAGAAAATAAAGCCGGATTGAACCATGAATTGTGACTTCCAAATAGATATTGCAGCTAGGGCTGTTACCTGAGTGGCTCCTTTACCTAACCCTCCACTCCAACGGTAAATTATTGTTGAAAATGAGATTCATATAATAGCAACAATGCAACATTGATATCACACCTCTCTATTTATATATAGCTAGTACTATCATTTCTTTTGTCAACAACATATATTTTTCATGTTTATATTTAGATGGTAACACATAATTGTACATAAATCATTACATTTGGTCCAGTTATCATTATTCATGGTTTGCATATTATTGGATGGCGCCCATTTTTTCTTTACATTAATGTCTTACGTACCCTATGATAGATATGTCTTATATATACTGTCTTTTGTTTATAAGTATATACTACAGAGAGAATATTTGGAAGACATAAAAAGACAAGAAGCGAAGTAAGACAGAAGAAAACCATAAGCTAAAATTATAATTCGTCGGATGCTGTTTTCGCATGGAGCCTATAACGCAGAGAGTGTCCATCCAGAATTGCAATCATGACCATCTGCCACTTCCATATCCTATTTTTAAATGTGCTCATTACTTCCTTTTCCAGTACACGTTATTTTATTTTATTTTTACTCCACGAAAATGTTAAGGATTATATACTATAATTTTGAAAATTTAAAATATGTCAGCCTTTGTTTCGTGGTGGTAAATTGGTTTTGGCTGAAACATGGGCTCACTTTTTCTGTTTATTAGCTCTCAGACCCGAAAATATAAGTTCAGAATCACACGATTAAAAGGCCAGAATTCATAAGCTGGGTGATAAAAATTTTGGTGAAACCAGATAGTGCAAATTCCAATAGCAAGAGTTGAAGTGTAAATTTTGGCCCATTCACTACACTCTAACTCTACTCCACAAGGTGTGTAACCATTCAGAGTCAATACATGGAAATAAAAGAGTAAGAAAAGAGAGATTGATGACTATGATGAGAAACAAATTAAGGATAAGCCTTATAATTATGTTGGGATATTTGTTCTTGTTAATCTTATACGTACAAATATTATTGTGTGGAACAGACATGCAAATATATATTCCAACCCAAGTGAAAAGCCTTTCTAAAATCCATTTACAAAAGTATATATGTTATCAGTGAGAGTCAACCATATATCATAGATAAAGAAATAAGAAAATAAATATGTTATCCATTATTCATATTCATTTGTACAGTACTCACAAATGGGTATCTTCAGAGGTGTGCGGGGGAGACATTTTTGCTCCTTTTATCTCTTTTTTTTTTTTTGCTTCTTCTGCGAAGTTCCTAAAATGAAACCTAATTAACTCGTCTTATTGCTTAAAGAAACACTTACAAGATGTATATTATATGGTTTATTAACACGTTAAAATAGTCGTCCACCTAAATTGAGGCCATCATGTAATGCCGTCTTGTTTGGATTAAAAAAAAAAAACTAATTTCGACTAGGACAACATGAATCTCATGCATCCCGTGACAGCTATTAACGAAATTATTTCCCCTGCAAGAAACATCAACGTTCTGATTGCAAAATGTTTATCTATTATTATTATTGGACGGCCCATGGAATATCATAAAAACGGCACGCAATTAAGACTCAAGATCGAACGGCGGCCCATGAGAAAGCATTAAAACAAACGGCACACAGTTTAGATCTTCGCGAATCAGACGCTTCGCTGTCCATTATATTATAGACACCAAAGCATATCCGCATCTTTTCGCACGTGCGAGATCGTAATAGTTTCCCTACAACAACAATAATAACACAAACTTCGCATTTTCCGCGAAACATTAAAAAGATTTTCAGGTACTTTTTTTTTTTTTTTTTTAAATCCATTCTCTCGAGTTTATAGGGATTTCGAATTACACAAATTCTATTGCCGCTTATTCTCAAACATTTTACGGTTATGGAATCTCAATTTTGGTAGTTTTAAGATTCCGTTTTTTTTCAATTTCGTATTTTACAGTTTTAGTTGAATTTTAGGGTTTCGGATTGAGTTTGGTGATTATGATGCTATGGTCTGATTCTTTCCTGTTATGCTCTTTTCCTGTAATTTGAAATGCTAATTTCAAACCTTTTTAGTTATTATGTTCTGAGAGATCTGTAATAATTTTTGTATATGATCTGTTTTTGTTATAAAAAAAAAAAAAAAAAAATCTTAGGTTTATTGCATCTTTCTGGAAGATTTTGCTGCTATCATGAAGTTCTTGGAGTACACTAATCTAGACAGGTTACTCTTCTTTCTTTTATATAAATTGGGTTAAATTGAGTTATTTGCTTTGTTTTTGTGAATTATGAGATTTGTTTGTTCATTTCTGAATGGAATTTAAACACCTTTGCA
This sequence comes from Camelina sativa, assembly GCF_000633955.1. Classification (NCBI taxonomy): domain Eukaryota; kingdom Viridiplantae; phylum Streptophyta; class Magnoliopsida; order Brassicales; family Brassicaceae; genus Camelina; species Camelina sativa. Next base: position 5,840,675 of record NC_025704.1, on the reverse strand, counting down.
ATCCAGTTTGAATGTGTTTATGGGTGATTTAAATCTCGGGGAAAGAACTATCAAAGGTTGTCTGGAAGCTTATTCATGTAAGCCACCTGTTTTGTGTTCTTCTTACTCTCAGGGTCAAACTATTCTTCTGGGCTTACAAGGAATATAATTTACTGTTTTTTGTTTTGTTTCTTGGATAGGCAAACATGCAGGAACTGACAAAAGATTGTCTCTTAGTTTGGAGAATGAGGTAATTTAATACTCTATGAAAGCTATTCTTTTACATCTGAATTTAGCTGTTACAATCAAAAATGTGTTTTAGACTTAAATCATTGAAATGTTGTTTTAATTGTTTCCGGTTCATTTGAACACAGATGCTAGATTATCTTGGGAAATCTTCTGATACTGACTCTTCTTCACCCGTTGATCTCTTGTTAAGCAGGTCAAGGTAATTAAATCTTCTACTTACTGAGTTTTTTTTAAACCATGTTTTTATGATATAGACATGTCTTATGTTTATATTCTGTTGCTTTTTACAGTCGAAAAGCTTTGATCTACTTGGTTCTTACACTCTATCAGATGTATCCAGACTACGACTTCAGGTAAATTTTTTGTGTTGTAAAGTTTTTTTGAAAGGGGGGGGATTATGGGTAATGTCATTGTCAGCTTCTTGGGCGACATGGCAACCCGCTATATAATCCCCCCCTTTAAAATCTGTGTGGGAGTGTTGTCATAAGGTTTGACGAACGGTTCATAGAACTGTAGGAGTTGAGAGTTCGATTCTCTCCATTTCCCAAAAAAACTATAACTTAACCAGTTGTCTGAAGTGAAGTGTCTGATTGAACATGATAATAAAGTACAGCTTATGTTATAACTCTTGTCATTATCGCATTGTTTCTCTATTTTTTTTTTTTTTTT
>NC_025704.1:5831742-5839645 GCF_000633955.1 Camelina sativa | reverse complement strand
ATCTGTGTGGGAGTGTTGTCAGAAGGTTTGACGAACGGTTCATAGAACTGTAGGAGTTGAGAGTTCGATTCTCTCCATTTCCCAAAAATCTATAACTTAACCAGTTGTCTGAAGTGAAGTGTCTGATTGAACATGATAATAAAATACAGCTATGTTATATAACTCTTGTCACTATCGCATTGTTTCTCTATTTTTTTTTGGTTTCCAGCGCTGTCAAAGCACATCAGTTTTTTTCGGAGGAAAGCTGGGACACGTTTAAGCAGATTTTTAACAACTATATGTCTGAAGCTTCTAAGGTATTCAAAGTTTCTGTTTGATGGAAATTTTAAAAAGGCTTGTTTTTGCGAGGGGGAATCACTTTGACCTTCTTCAGTGATCCAACTCGATTGAGATTTGATGTACATATGTGTACTGTTTAAATAAGTATTATCATATCTGCTGATAGGAATGGGCTGAGAGGAATGAGGATGGCTCCCTGCTTGAGGTAATCTACAAGGCTCTTGATGAGGTAAGTTCCCTGTAATAAGGAACTCTAGAAAAAGGGCAAGAGTAATGGAAAAGAAGTAAATCATACATATGTGAATGATACAGGTCGTAAAACTAGCTGAATGTGAGATATATGTTTACAACCCAAATCCTAATGCAGATCCTTTCCTCGAGGAAGGAGCAATGTGAGTTACAACAACTTTCCTTTTTCTATTCACTTACTCAGAGGTGCTATAGCCTGACTGTCTTCTAAAAGGCTGCTTCCTCATCCTTTGTTTCTTTTGGGTCAAATCCAGATGGTCTTTCTGTTTCTTATTCTACAATCGAAAACTGAAGCGTGTTGCAGGTTTTCGTTTCTGCTGCACGAGGTTAGATGATTGTAATCCTACCAAGTTGCCGTTCTCTTTCACTGTATTCCTTCTTTAAAAGTCTTTCCAACTCGAAAACTATTTATTGCAGTAACCTGGCAAGTGATGCATTTCTCGCTGACAGTCCTCCGTATGGAGAAGATGAAGAGATCTTTGCCGACATGGATATGTGATCTCTGTATCGATATGCTGAGTTGCATATTCTGTAGAAAACCTGTATCTATATGTGATATCTAGTCTCTAGGCTTGTATGAGTCTGAGTCAACGGTTAAGCTCTTCGCTTTCCTTTATCTGTGTAGTTGACCTGACTAATACTCTTACTGTGTCATGTGCAAAATCTTATCAGTCCGTGTGTAATCCAATGTACCTAAGTTCCATTGAAGAGACAAAGTGTTGAGATATTGTATCTATGTTGTCTACTTCCATTCACCAGTAGTCACCACAAGAGCAGACTCCAGCATGAAAATGATGGAATCTGTTCATATCTCGGATAACAAGATCTCGCTGTATGATACCTGATATAACTTTCATAGCATTGTGGCAATCCGAACAAATCCGTAGATTCTTGATGATCAGTATGCGATTTCTAGATGGCATTCGAACAAGCCCATATGCCAAAGCCAACCTCTCACTGTGAACCCACAATCTCTTATCCTTTTCTTCATCGTCCATATCGAGCAGAACCGCATTCCGATCAGGAACATAACCGGCTCGTGTTGCTTTCAAGTTAAGCCATTCCAGCATTCCATTTATGAGCTTCATATCCGGATGATCTGTTAATCCCACACTGAAGAAATGCACATCTCCTTGATGTTCTATCCAACTTAAACCTGGTTCCTTCTTTACACCCTTTTCCTTCATGCTTTTCCTAATGGAAGCAACGTTTGCCCATTGTTTTACACCTGCGTACATGTTTGATAATAGAACATATGTTGCTTCGTCCTTTGGATTGATCTTTAGTATTTCCTCTGCCGATCTCCTTGCAACCGCTTCATTGTTCTGATTCATCGAGGCGCTAAGAAGTGCTCTCCAGATCATAACACTAGGCTCATATGGAATCCCTTCAATCAGCTTCATTGCTTTGTCAAGCTGCCCTGATCTTCCCAAAAGCCTGACCATACAAGTATAATGTTCCAAACATGGTTCAATATCATGATCACGAACCATTGACTCAAAACAATCTTGACCTTCATCTATTAATCCTGCATTGCTGCATCCAGAAAGAACACTAAGAAATGTTAACCCATTTGGCTTGCAATCACTATCCTTCATAGTGTCGAAGATTCTCAGTGCCTGTCTACCCAGCCCATGAGTGGAATAGCCTGAGATCAATGTATTCCATGAAGCTACATCCGTCGTTTCCATCTCATTGAACACAGATTGTGCGACTTTGATATCACCACATTTTGCATACATGTCTATCAATGAGTTACTCACTGCAACTTTTTCGGCATTATTGGTTTTTATCGCCAGTCCATGAACTTGAACACCGAGCTCCATGCTCGCCAAAGAAGCACAAGCTCCAAGAGCACTTGAGAAGGTTACTTCAGTTACTGACACCTGATTTCTAAGCGCTTCACAAAACATGCTTAACGCTTTTCCTCCTTCGCCTAGATTCTCATACCCGACAATGACTGTGTTCCAGCTTACCTCATTTTTACTTGATAACTCAGCAAATAACTTAACAGCGCTATCCATTTTCTCACATTTGGCATATACATCAATGAGAGCATTTGAGACATAGACATCCAAATCAAAGCCAGCTTTAACCACAAGACCATGAAGTTGCTCACCTAAGCCAGAACACTTTCCGATGGCACATCCATTCAAAATACTGCTCAAAGTAAACTCATTAGGGACAACGAAAGCTTCTCTCATTCGAATAAAAAGATCAACCGCCTCATTGCAAAAACCGTTTTGACAAAACCGAGCAATCATAAAACTCCAAGGTATCACATCATTCTTTGGCATCTCATTGAACACTTTGAAAGCACCAGACATGTCTCCAAGCTGCGTATACAACTGAAGCAAACCAACACCCACACGAGGATCCAACTCATAACAAGTTTTTAGAATCCGTCCATGAACACCCTTGGCGAAATCAAACGCACCTAGCCCGATACTCGCCTTAAGTGCCGTATCAAAGGTGTAGTTGTTAGGCATGAAACCAGCCATCCCCATACAAGAAAGCAGTTCAAGAGAATCCTCGAAATACCCATTCTCTACATAACAAGACACAATTCCAGCCCACACAACAATGTCTTTACACAAAATCCCCTCAAAAACACTTCTTGCACTATCAACAGAACCACAAACAGAGTAAGCATTGATAAGAGCAGCTCCAACAAAGGCATTGGAATCAAAACCAAGCTTAACGATAGGAGAATGCAACCACCAACAACAAATCTCAGCTTTATCCAAACTAACAAAACACTTCAAGAAGGAGGTGAAAACGTGTGGGTTAAGCTCATGACCTTCTCGATGCAACCGTGAATACAAACCAACGGGATCTTCACACGCGTATCCTTGAATTAGAGTAACATACGAGACATTGTTTCTCTCAGGAATTTCGTCGAACAGCTTCAATGCATCTTTGTCAAACCCGGTTTTCACGTAAGCGTTTAATAGAATGTTTGTAGCGAAAAGATCCAAGCAGTTTCCTTTCTTCAATACATCGCAATGAATAGCCTTTGCTGAGATATGATCGTTTCTTTGAATGCAGCGACGGAGCATTGAGCCGTAAGCATGAGAATCTAAGCCTGGGACTACCGAATCCAAATCCAATGCCGACTCGGTGGCTTGAATAGATAAGCCACATTGTCGAATGCGATTGCATTGGATCAATCTACGACTCTCTGAAACATGGATCACTCTACAAAACCTCCTGATCATGCGAATTTGCGAGTTGAGAGAGGAGAAGTGTCTAATCCGGTTAATTCAAAACCGATTTATCCCAGCTGAGATCGAATTACAAAACCGATTTGGTGTTTTTTTCAAGTCAATGAGACATGGGCCGGCCCAAGTGACAGATGTAGCCCAATACGATAGGTAAACTGAAATTAGGGTTTCTCCAAGTCTGCACCTATAAAAGACAGCTTTGGTTTTGTCAGCCTAACAGAGTCACAGAATCATCATCCTCTAGTTAGGTCTTCTTCTTCATTCTTTTTCATTGATTCGTTTTTTCGTAGTTATGAATTTTCGATTCTAGGATTAGTTGATTATGTGGTTAGGTTTTGTCTTTTTCTTTTATAGAAAAAAATGTTTTATTAAAATTGATTGAAGGAATCGGATCAGATGATGAATATTTTGCATTACAACGTGCTCTCTGATTAACCATGCGGATTATATAAATCGAGCTTTTTAAAACTGATGCTCCGATCCTTCAATCTACTTTATTTATTTTTCTTGTTTGTTTCTACAATTTTTTTTTTATCTTAATATGGGGATTAGCTCTGTCTCTGTTTAGCCGATTGAATTGCTTTTCTAGCGATGTCAACTTTTAAAAGATGTATGTTTGGTAAAGCATTTGCTGATATGAACTTGTAGAAATCAATGAGTTGTGTTCTTACGAGATAGTTATCTTTGTTTCGAATTTGTTTAGCTGATGTGAATCTGATAGTTCGGAATTTGTTTGGTGATGATGACTGTGTTTGAAGATTCTTTATGTCTGTGTTGATTCTATTCGTAACCCTTATGGTTTCTTATTTATTAATGAGATGAAGATGTGATAGTCTCTTGGATTGATTGATACGACCAAATGCTAATATATTCCCAAAGCTGTGCTTACTTTCATCGGAGCCATTTGAATCATATGCTGATCGGATACTCTGATTGACTCTAGATAAACCTAACTCAATTGTTAAAATCAACATTAACTTAGTGATGATCAAAAGAAATTAGTCAAGTCAAAACCAGACACTTAGATATTCATAATAGACCACCCAATATATTCAAACTAAATCATGAATTCAGTAATAATAATAAACTCTGTTTGATCTAAGAGCTCTGACCAAACTTTTATTATAGGATCTTCAAGCTGAAGCTTTGACCATGTATTCTTTTGAAAGTATACAAACTCTTATTGTGGGATCTACATGCTAGAGCTCTGACCATGTAATACATGGTCAAAGCTCGAAGGTTACATATATTTAAGTCAAATTTGCAATAAGTATTTATGCGAAGCTAGATGGTAATCAAAAATGATGACCTTAATTTCGAATCATGTATGGATTGCGCCACACGAATCTTTATATCAGCTCACAAGTTCTCGGTAGGTCTTGAGCATTCTATTTTTTGTTTGTTCATTTGGGGTATTTACAGTATGGACATAATAAATTCGAATTTAAACCAGTGTTCAAGAAAGCGTTAGGCGGTATCTGGGCGGTGACCCAGCGCCTAGCTTCTAGAACGCTTAGTCGGGTTCTAAAACGGTTTTTAGGTGGTTTAGGTGTTTACAACATAAAACATTATATATATAAAATTATGTACAAATATATGTTAGAAAAATAAAAAAAAATTATAAAAAATTATAAACAAAATTAAGAAAAATATATTTATTTAAGTTATATTAACAACATATAAACATTTATAATTATGTATACATATATAAAACTTAATAATTTATACATTAAGCGGTTTAGACAGTCATCTAGGCGTCTGCTGAGCGCCTAGCGCTTAGACGGTGCTTAGACGGTCGCCTAGACCACTTTCTTGAACTGATTTAAACCCACATTGATTCAGTTTTGTTAGGGTATAGAAATTGGTTAATTATCAATTGTTTCTTGTTAATTTTGGATTTCAAGTTTTGTCTCGGTTATTCACGTCAGCTCCACTAAATTTTGGGTTTCTCATTTTAACTATGACACAATTTTGGTTTAGTTTACTAGAAAAACAAAAAAATCAGGTAAGTAAAATTCTAGAAGATGAATTCAGCTACTCGACCTTCATTACACTTATTTACTGTCGTTCTAATATATATATATAAAAAAACACAAACGTATACAAAAGAACACACAAATATATACAACACCAAAAAAAGTGTTAGGAGATACAGAACCAAAAAAAACATAATTAAAAAGTCGAATGCACAATATTAAGTAATTTGTTTCAATGGTAACGAGACATGGTTTTCAATTAGCGGTACAGAGACATTAAATGCTAGTTCAGTATTGTTTCTTAAATCCGGACCAGCCATGCCAATGTTAGTGGCTAGTGATGGATACTATATTCAATGACAATAGTTATGCTCATATGAAAAGGCACACAAAGGACGCTCGGTTTATCCCTTCTCTTCAGCATCTTGCCAATTTACAGATTCCACCAAACTCTTAAAGACTTAAAAGACTTCTGACGTGAAAAGACACATTAGTCGGCAAGACTTAGACTAGGTCGCATTAACTACTAAAGAAAGACTCACGTGTTTCTTAAACTCATTTCCATTATATTAATAAGGACAAAGCAGAGCAGACCAACCAATATAACTAATTAAAGTAGCATGAGCACATTTCTTTTTAATACTCACGGAAGCTTCACGAGAAGCCGAAAGAGGCGTGTTCATTTCCTTTTACAAGTACTAAAAGATTAAAACAAAAGTAGTGACACGACACGATATATAATAGAGCTGCTTAATTAATGAAAAGTATATATTAGAAGACAATAAACAGTTTAAAAAACAATATAGAAGTAGTAGGTAAACGTAATCTCCTAAAAAACGTGTCGTGAAAACAGTATACGCAGAAGCAACGACGAAGAGAGAGAGGCCATCAATTTCAAAGAGATTGGGAAAGAAGCCAAAATGCAAAAGGAACATGGAAGTCTTGGAGAGTGGTGAAAGAGACAAATTTGGTCCATGTCCCAATCTAAAAAAGAAGATCGTTTTAGGCCGATGTCGGATGATAGTAAGGAGATGTCGATATTACTCTGCAAACACAAAAAGACGAAAAAAAAAAGAGAAAAATGTGAAACCGCGTTTATTTTTGTAGTAACTTATACGGTCCCATATAGTGAAAAACAAACAAACAAAACAAATGTTCAATTCTCTCAATTCTATCCTCATTATCTCATCATTAATAAAACGAATCATATCTTTTGAATAACTTGTCGGTGTAGCAAACACACAAAAAAAAAAAGAGTCGAAGTCAACGCGTTTTTAATAGGGAAAAACATACGTATAACTCTACTTCTACTACTATGTCTATCTACGTAGAGCTAGAAAGAAGCATGTGATACTGATTTGTTGAACAAACTAGAGGAAACTACAGTTTTGTGTGAGTAAAAAAGAGACAGAACATGTAATCATTATTTTTTCATGGGGTATTAATGGAATGTTAATAAATAAAATAAAATGAAAAAAGGGTCGACACAGAGAAAAGGAGAAAAAATAAAAACCTTGATTTAATAAGTAATCCTTGGATTTGTTGGAGAATAAATTACCTCTCCTTACGCTTCTCTAGAAACCTTTGCAATGACTTTCTCCTTGCGATGGGAAGATCTGCTTAATTACACACATAAACCAGTTCCCTTTTTTTCATCAGAAACTAAAACATATGTTTATACGTATTCCATAACTATCTAAATACCAACTTAATTAAGGACTCTTTTAACATAATCTTTTGTTTTGTTGTCTTATTACATCTAATTCAAAACTAATTAGCAACTAAATCTTCCCTAATAACTAACAACAAAACATTCTACATGCAACGACATCTCTATAAGTATAATAGAACAGTACTCTATTAATTAATTAGCGTGACAGTTTTAGCAAATTATTTTATTAATTATTATTACTAACCTCCTTCTAGATTCTGGCCAAAGAGCTTTGGTCTTAGAGTGGTCGGAGTAATTACCGAAAGATCAGTCTCCGTCGATGATTCGTCTTTCTTCGAAACTGTTGTCTCCTTAGCGACCTTCATAATCTCTTCAGCCTTGTTACGAGACACTTGGTAAACGGATACGGTTCCATTGTAAAAAATAGTCATAGGTACGGTTCCAGAGACAGCTTCCGTACTTTGCCTAAAAGAATAATTTTTCGAAATTAATTTTGAATTTCA
>NC_025704.1:5808600-5831333 GCF_000633955.1 Camelina sativa | reverse complement strand
ACCACCTCCGGAAGCTAACAATGATTTTATTATCTCCGGATCGATCTTTGAAATCGCTCCTTGCATTTCTGACAAAATTAAATATAATTTTTTTAATCACATAGAACCAAAAAAAAAAAAAAAATCGGTTAAAAAAAAAAGAAACAAACCTCGGAAACTACGACGGCGATCGAGAAACTTCTGAAACCTAGGCTTTGGACCAACGGTGTTGTTGGTTTGTTTCTTCTCAACACCGAGGAAGTCAAGTTCTACGGTAGCTCCTCCTCTAGTCATCTTCTTTGATTTATTAAAATTCTTCTTAAAAGATCCGAGACAGAGAGAGAGAGATAAATGGATGATTTTGTTTTGTGAGAGAGAGGCGCGAGAGAGGAAGGATGTTAATTAATGAATGAAGATTTGGAATAAAAAAGGATTTGTTTTGATTTTTCATGTGAGAGTATTTAAAAAGGTTATGTTATGTTACCCGTCTTTTGATAAATAAATAATAATAACGCACGAGGTTCATGCTTTCTCTTTCTTTTCGGCACAATTGGGCTGGGCAAGTAACTCATCCACTTTTTTGTTTTCTTTTTGTTTTTCTATTCTTTTATTTGTTTTTATTAGGGTCTCCCCCCTAACCTCCTCTTAATCTTTTCATTAATTTAATGATTTAAAACACATGTTTCAACTGTTTATAGACCTTAAAATGTAATATGGCTATACGCAGAAAGAAAGATATTTCTTTGTTGTTATTTTTACCCGGAAATAACGGAAGTCCAATGAACATTAGTAATTGTTTTTATATATATAAAAAAATATCTTCATATGTCGTGTGAGTGGTGACTATCCAAACATGTTTTTTTTTTTAATTATGTTACTGTTTATCACATTGGGTTCTTCTGACACTATTATACGTTTTTTCTACTCTAGTCTTTTTTAGATCTGTATACTTTTCTCCGAACATGTTCTTCTTTTCCATTTTCTTTTATGTTTTTTTATTTCCCTGATGAATTTTCTATTTTTTAAAACCCAAGTAGTAGTTTTACCTTACTACTTACTAGTGTATACCAAATCACATACTATTATATAGTCAGTCTTACTGAATTTTCAACATTACACTACTAGTGACTATCCAAGACTGTCTATTTAGTTTGAACTAGTAGTATAAGTTATAGTATATTGAAGTACTTTTCTAATCATAAGTACACCAATAATCAAATTTAGTGCTTCCAAAGATTATAATGAAGTATATATATGTACAGATGGTTTTCACTTTTTAAATAATATCGGAATCTGAAAATTCAGGTCTAGTTTAAATTTTGTCTACTGCCGAACAAAAGAAAAGACTCGGTCGATGACGATATCCTTTAGATGATTATTGTCGATTGTGGTAGATTTAACTCACATTTTCTATCTTGTTGCGTCAACCACTTCCGAACTAAATTAAATTAATTACAATTTCTATTCTTATATGGAAAACTAACAAGCATAGACAAATTAAAGAACCACGTATAAAAAAAATAAAACAAAAACTTTGCTGGTGGCCAAAGAGAGAGAGAAAAACAAAAAAAAAGATAAGATTGAAGATGCATGTCGTTCACGTGTTGAGATGTAGTAGTTAATTTGTCAATACATCATCACTAAGGCAAGGCAAGGGCGCACTTACTTATTCATAAAGTCTTCTTAGGGATTTTTTTTCGTCGCTGTCTTTCATCTTCTCACGTTCACGTTCTTCTGATTTGACTCTAGCCTCTCTCTCTCTCTAATCGGAGTCAATACGTCTAATTTATTCTTTTATTCCTTGTAGGTGAAGGCTTTTACTTATTTCAGTTATCTCACGTTTTCTCTGTGCTGAGCCGCGATTTTAATGTCGATGTATTTTTTAAACTGACTAATTTGCCCCTCTTATCTACCTACTTGCTAATCAATGTATTTTCAAATCATTAAAATTTGTTCCGATGAGAGTCTTTTAGGCCCGCGCAATCTCTGTATATTTAAAGTTTAAGCTTGGAAGTTTTTTTTTGGGTTGGATTCGTTACGTTTGACAGTAAGAGATTATGCTCGGTTAAGTTTTTTTTGTTTTTTGGATCAACGGTTTGCATAGTTTATACAAGGCCCACTATAACTAGAAAAACCCATTACAATGAAAATACGATTGTTTCGTATTTTTCTTCCTTCCTAATTTCATAGATTGAGAGATTTGCCAAGTTTCGAATCTCCAGTGAAGTTGATCAAGGTTAGAAATATATGCTTTAGTTGGTTAACATATCCTGCTTGTTTACAAATTGTACATGAGTTTTTTTTTTTTTTCCAATATGTACTTAGATATGAAACTAGCAAGAAATATAACACAAATGTGTGTGATAAATTTGCTAAACCCAAATAAATGTAATATAAGTGTTTATTAATAGATTTTTTTAAAAAAGATAAAACATAATTGTAAAAGCCCATAATTAATTAGGTAAACAAAAGCCAAAAACCAGAATCATTCAATCAACTACAACAAGTGTCTTATACTCATCTCTACATATAGCATCCTCCATGGCCTTCATCGGATTAATCTCTCCATCATTTTCCAAAAACAGTTTCAGCAAATTCTTCGAAAAACCACTCACCAAAGCAACTCCTTTCTTGTTTCCAGGCACCGGCGTAGCTCTCGAATCCCTCAAGTTCCAAAACACTATCTCCGGCACAGCATCACCGTACCCTTTCTCCTTGTACTTGCTCACAATCACCTCATAATCCGTTTCCCACCCATTGCTCGGAGTAGACGGTTCACTGTTGGGATAATGCGGCATTCCATATCCATTGTATATGGGATAATGCGGCATTCCATAGTATGGATTGTGCATCGGATAATGCGGCAATCCCCCTCCATTGTAATTCGGATAACTCGGCGGGCGCTTCGACGCTTGATCAAACTCCATATCACTGAACATAAACACCCTCTTGATCATATCCTCAGGCTTCAGTTTCCTTTCTACAGCCACTCTCAGAATCAAGTCAAACACTTTCTGAAAATCAGTGTTCATATCCCATTGCATCTTTCTCACGAACTCTGTTTTTGAAAACAGATCGTCTCCTTTCACCAAATGCATTTCAGGGTTTTGGCTGAACGTTATAACCTTTCCTTTCCATGGCTCTTCGGATAGCTCAGATACGAGCAAACCAAGAGCGACGCAAACCTCCATTGGTTCACCATTCATAGATGCCGAAACGTCACAGATAGCCATGCAGTTCTTCAACGTACCTTTCTCTTTAAGATCATCCACCATTCGTTTCCATTGCAGCTCAGAGACTTGACCACCGTCTCCGTCTTCTAAACTTCTGATTATCTCGTGAGGTAGCAGAGCACCGGCGGCCACAGTTGCTTTTCCCGCCTTCACATCGTCAAGATACTGCTGGAACCTCTCTGCGTCGTGGTTTAAGAATATCTCCTTGTAAGACTTCATCGCCACTGACGCTACACGGTTGTACGGGAGAGACTCCCAGTCTTTTGCTCCCATGTACACTTCGGGAAGCTGAAGAGTCTTACGGAGAGGAACAAGAACTTGCTTCCTTAGCCGGTCACGGACTCTGTATGCATAGTGAGGGTCTTCAACGCCTTCGTATTCAGGGAATGACTCACGTGGGAAGAGCTTCCTAGCAATGCTCTCACAAAGAAGAGTTGCTTTGTCAAAAGACGAATCAAGAGAGGGACACCACTTAGCCGCTAGAGAGATTTTGTTAGTCTCTCCGGATGTCAAAAACTCCATATCTTTCTTGAGGTGATCTGCGAATAGCTCCGAGACACGTTCGTGGAGAAACCTATAGTCAGGATCGTGAGAATATCTTGAGATTGCGTCCTTCCCCATTGAAGCCTTCGTCTTCTTCCTCTCCAAACTCGCTCTAAGCTTCTCCTCTTGGTTCCTCTTCTCTGCCTTCTCTATCCTTTTGGCTCTCGTCGCCTCCGGCTTCTTTTTACTACCATGGCGACCCGATTTGTGACCCCTTCCACGAGCACGACGATCACCATAAGAGGCTTTCGAGGGTTGGAAAGCGAACCGAGCTCGAGATGCTTTGCCTTTGTTCTGGTACTTCTGCGATTTCTTGATCTTACGGATTTCAGCTCCTAGTAGAATCCGGTAAAGAAGCTCCGGGAAATCTTTAAAGTAACCAAACTTAGAGAGAGACTCGAGGTTGCAAGCTAGGGTTTTGGGATGACGACCATGGAGCCACAACGCCGCCTTGTAAAACCCTTCCTTGTCGGATTTCCCGGTGCCACGGACTCCACGAAGGTTACATATAAGCTTGAGGGTGGTCAAGGCGTCGTGGTCCCAAGCCTTGTTAAGAAGGTCATCTATCGTTGACTTGTGCGTGGAGGGAACAACGTGGAAGAAGAAATCGAGGCAGGGGTTTCCTGAGGAGAGGTGCGTGGCGGAGTTATTCTCGGTGTAGCCCATGGGAGGTGTAGAGAAGTCGTTGTTGACTCTGGTTGAGTTGAAGTTTGAGACCATCGCGTCCATGAATGGGTCGCTTGGGCCAGAAGCTGTCACGGGGTTTGGGACGAGGGAGCTGGGATCACGGATCTCTGGGGGACCAACCAAAAGAGGAGACATGGTTTCTTTAGAAGTGATGATTGAAAAAACGATTTAGAATTTTAGAATGTATGTGAGTATTTGTGATGCTGAATCAAGGAGGAGTGGCTGCACCTAATATATAAAGCATATATGCCGACTAACTTTTTGCTAGGGCTTCCTAAAGGTGTTACAAACCGACATGGGTTATTTCTGTATTACAAAGATATGAGTATATCATAAATCTCCATAGATGATATGTTACAAGGTTGTTTCCGTCTTTATGCAAAAAAAAAAAAACTGATGCAGTGACTTGGGGATCACGTTCTTTCGAAACCGTCTTGACTATTATAATTTGTCAAAGTTGATTGGTCTAAGATCCGACTTTTCCGTGGAGGCCAAGGAATCGATAATTATAAAAGTCTTAGTGGAGTTATTTTTTTGAGATTTGAATAGAATTTTAAAAACTTTAAATGTTATATAGAATCTAGTGTTATTAGATCATGATTTAGTGTCATTAGTTTATGATTTGCTAAAAATCATTTAAAATATTAACAAATTTGGGTTATTGAATTTAAATTTTTATAAAGTCATTAAAATTCATTTAAAACAAAGAATCTAAGATTATTAATGAATTTAATTATTATATTATTAGTTCATGATTTTATACACTTTTTCACAAAATAATGTCATAAAAAATATCATTGGGAGTAATTTACAAAATTTTAGAAAACTAATCAACAAAATCAATCATTAAAAATCTTTTACTTATTTGAAGTCTTCAAATTTTTTTATAAATTAGAATCCAACCACACCCCCTTATTGATTTATGAAATTATAATATCTCTAGGATATTAAAAAATTATTGATTGATGAAATTATAATATCTCTACGATATTAAAAAAGAACAGGCCCGTCCACCACACTTTCTAAACTTTGAACTTTGTATGTACTTGTTTGAGTATTTTAAGGATTCAAACAATAAACACTAAACAACGTGGAAGGGACGGTGCGAAACATAAATTTATCTAATAGGAATAAAAAAACAAGAGAAAAATGTAAGATATGGATGGTGATTGCCTACCATGTTAGCTGTGTCCGAGTCCACAGAAAGTATATAGCTTACATGTGACTGTAGAAGTTGGTCAAGGTAATTTAGTATTGCAAAAGATCAAGTGAGTTGCAGTCTAATGGCGTTTTCTGTGACCTTACAAAAATGGTGCTTCCTAAAACTTTACTTAAAACTCATAAACATCTCTCTGATGGGGAGTCAGATATCTAAAATTCGGCTCAAAGATCGTCAATAAATTAAATATGAAACTGCTATTACAAAAGAGATCAACATATAAGTGAAATCCAACTCTATATCAACATACGAATCAGGGATATGAGACTCACAAAAGTCCAGCTCCGAACATAAATTTACATATAACATATAGAAACATAATGCAGGGGGAAGAAACCAACCACACGACACAACTAAAGAAAAGACATAGTAGAAACAAACATTAAGGACTATGCTTTTAGGCAGACACAGAGCTATGTGCGGTATGAAATTCCGAGACACTAGTGAGCAGATGATGGCTAGCCTTCTCGTAATTCACAAAACCCATGAACCAAAAGTCATGTCCGTCAACCGTCGTCACCTGAATGTACTTCTCTGGCGGAGTCTCCTTCATCACAACCGGATTCACCGTAGCAACATTCCCCAACGGTACCACCACCTGCCACAAAAAACCCATATACACCACCAAACAACATTCAAACTTTATCCCAAAATCTCCAATTTCACTTTTGTTTTCTTCTTGAAGTTAAAACAAAAAATAAGACTTTACCCTGTAGTAGCTCCAAGCTCCTTGGCCAGAAGGTGCAGTGAAGAAGAGAGGACGATCACTGCAGAAAGCTACACGAGCATTAGAGAGATAGACAGTTCCAGCAACAGGTCCCGTTGTCGTTGAGAGGTAACATGCGAAAGTTTTCTTCAGAATCTCGTTTGGCTCTGTTCCGAAGATCTGCCTGAAAAGTGACTCGAATCCTCCCTTTGTTATCGCTTTCGCCGTCAAATTAACCTTTCCCCACGCCGTTTCCGACATAGATGGTCCTGTCTTCACTGCAGACACAACAACACCCACACACAAAAGACTCAAACTTGATTGTTCCCAAATGTTCCAATTAAGAATAAATCAACAAATTAAGTGGGAAGGAGACTTACGATTGTGCCAGAGGTTACGTGCGACGGTTTCAGCCTTGCGGCTCCAGGTATTGAACATTCCGATGACTGGCTCGAGAGGGTTGTTGTTAGTACTTGGGTGATGTTCGACAGGAGAGTAGATGACGTAAGGTTGGTACTGAGTCTGATGGTTATCTCCGGCGACCCACGCCGCCGCTTGCTGGTTATCGGGATGAGATACGGGAGCTGCTGGAGCTCCCATCACGTGAGTACCCCATTTCTTCTGATCCGGAGACGATGAAGAAGGTTGTTGTTTTTGGTCTTCCGTTTCTAGAGTTTTGTGTTGTTCTTGATCAACGATCTGTGGCTGAGGCTGAGCCTGGTGAGTTTCTCCTTCTTTCGATCCTGTCATGTCTGAATTGGTTTGATGATTATTAGAGAATGTTCTTTCTTTCTTCTTGTCTTGAAATGGATTTTTGTTGATTTTGTGTGGTTTAATAACTTTTGATAATTTTAATTTATAAGAGTGGATTTATACAAATAAAAAAAAAAAGTATAAAACGCGGTTTTGGGATTAAGAGTTGGACTATTATAGGATGTATATTTTTATTATATAGAATTCCTTAACCAATAAGATAAAAACACCAAAATGGTTTTATAAAATGTTTTATGGAACCCATAAATAAAATACTAGAAAGGTTGCGGTTTCCATGTCATTCAAAATAATTACATTTTGTTAGAATTGAATCTTCTTGTAGTTACAGCTATGAAGAAGATCTAGAACAAAGGTGATTGTGATTTTTGTGACATGGACTCTCCTCTGTCGGCGTAACAAAACACGTTCTTCGATATATATATATATCACTTGTTAGGCCTTTTGAGCCCATTAACAGTTTTTGTTCTAACTAAAAAGGCCCATTAAGTGTGAGTAGGTCTTAATCTTCTAGATTCAAATTCCAAAGCCTGTCTTCGAGAAGATTCATAATGAGAATGAAAAAATCAAATCAATTTAGGATCGAATCGATCGTCAAAGATTTGGAACTTTCCCTTTTTAATTGAAAACTCCATCATCATCTTCTTCCGCGTAATTTCCCTGTAAACTCCAATCTAAATACTTTCCTCCTCGCTTGTCCCTTTGTGATATATTTTTGTGCTTCATCCATAAGATCGTTGACTTGACCTAACAAATTAAAGAAAGAAAATGGCGAAAGAGGGAACAACGGTGATCGGAGTTCCGTATTACGCGGGACAGAATCCTTACCAGGCTGGGATTGTGCCGCCGAACGCTATCTACGGTGATCCGTTGGGTGCTCCGATCCAGCAAACGATTTATCGAGACACTCCTGCTCCTTTCAATTGCCTTTATTGCGGCAATACTGGTCTCACCAATCTCAGGTAAATTCATTCGTTCGCCTATACGATTCATGCACCGCTCGCTCGATTCTGAATCATCCTGTGAATCTGCGATTGTCAATTTAGATTCGAGACTTGCATATGTGGTAGTAGTAGTAAAATTGTGGTTTAAGTGTATTGAGATGTTGAATTTAGGGTTTGTTCTCCTCATTTGGGGTTTTTGATTTCAGGATTGTGTCATTATCTGCAGAATACACTCATCTGTACTTTATTAAAATTGATTCACTCTGGTGGTGAATGTGGATTGCAAATTTGCTTTAAGCTGCTCATGAAGTTGATCATCTCTGCTTCACACTTTCTGGTTTCTCAGCATTCATGTTTAGGATAGCATTTTGAAGAGCATATGAGACTGTACTATTCATTGTCACAACCTTTGCTTATATGTGCATTGATCCTTCTTTTTTTTTTTTTTTTTTCCTTTGAAGCTTCTCTTTGTTTGTGGTAAGTAGTTTTATTAATATTTGGATTTGAAGCAGATCAAAACCTGGTGTTGCTGCTGTGGTTGCTTGTATGATGCCGTTTATGCTTGGATTCTGTTTTCTCTGCCCTTCAATGGATTGTCTCTGGAGTAAACAGCACCATTGCCCTCAGTGTGGGAACAAGGTAAGTTTTGATATGTCTTCTTCTCCCCTGCAAGTCTTGTTGTTCCTTTTATTGTTCTCTTCCTATATTAAAAAATTGTGTAATTCATATGATTATCTATTTGTTTACAGGTTGCTGACTTTGAGAAATCAGATCCTTGCCTTGTTATGGATCCGCCTATGTGGAAGCAACCGAGCTTCGCACTCCCTGCGTGATAAGATGTCTTCTTTTATTATTCTGATTAATATTTTGCTTGTGAAGTTGAGTGGGTTCTATTGCATGTACTGAAAAATTAAACTAAGATCAAGAACAACCCTATAGAATGTGTGAGAAATGGAATGGTATATTCTTCTCTATCGTTTCACTGGTTTATGAACTGAACCGGCTATTGTCTTCACTCTTGTGCTTTCTTGGCTATGACAAGACTTTTATCTTAACGTAGAGATGATTCTCCTCGTCTTTAGAACCCCTAATGCCACAGTTAGGGATGGTATGATGGTTCGGTCCAACCCAATTGCCCAGTATGAACCTGGCTTATTATCTACTCTGGTTCCAACATATGAACCACGGGCCAGTCCATGGCTAACATTAGATACTACATAGGAATATGACGGGTTCCTGGGGTTTAGCAGACCATACGTGGTGGGTTTTGAGTAAAAAAGGGCCGGACCAGTCTTGAATTTGCAAAATGAAAAACTCTAGACAGCTGGTGGGTCGTCCTGTGCAGGACAGGGCTGGTCCACAGGCTACTGGTCGGTAATGACTACCCTACAATCAGATTAGGCACACATATAGTAGCCTTACAACTGCCCCAAGTCGAAAGTCTGAAGCACTCATTTGCCATGGGACCCAAAATTTCAACTCTGTGAGACGGGCACGTTAAGATCATCGTGTTTCCTCTCGTCTCCTTGGCTCTCTGACACACTGAATCTTGTGGGCAACAATCTTTGCTACAAAGTACAAACGTATGAACATGGCCAGAAAAAATATATAATATGTAACTGCATAAGGCGTAAAACCATTTGTGAGAAGCTCGTCTGTGCCCACCATCAGCCCAAATATTACAATATAAACGGACCAGATTATGGGTTCTGTCAACATAACAGTATGAGCAAAATATATTATTATATTTAATTGTTGTTTACTTTTTCTAAGATTTTTGTCTACCAACACAGAAAGTTTTGTTGCTAAATTTTGAAGAATCATAAATTTGACTCTTTGTTCTGTCTAGGTCTTACATTTGATTAAGGTAACATCAAGTCATGTAAATAATCCTTCAGCAACTTGAATAAGTTTGATTTTTTTTTTTTTTTTTTTTTTTTTTTTGGAGTTTGATAGACTGGTGAATAGGGAGTTGCGTGCAAAGTTGGAAAGGCAGAGAATTTTTAGTGCAGTACAGGTGTGCAACTGTAGTTGTCACCAAGCATATGCCTTGTCTGCTGGTTTTAATTGTTCAAAGCTTCTAATCACAAAAGCCTCTTCTCTTTTGTTGGAATCTGGTAACAGTGAGAGTTGCCTCTTCAGCGTGTGAAGTGGCTTTGTTAGGTTATTTGGGACCATTTTTAGAAGTCTATGTCTATCTATAGCAAGAAGTTTTAAGGCTTTGATGAAGTTTTGGGATTAGTTCTTAGCTATAAAAGTCTAATCATGCCTCAATAAAAGGTCAATTACGAGAGATACAACTGAATCTTGAATGGGGTCCATGGTTTTTACAAAATTTTCAAGAGATGTGTTAGGATTTTGCTTAGAGATTGGAAAAAAAAAAACAAGAGGACCAGAAGAAAGGAAAGCTAAACATGTGATGTAAGTAAAACTGCTCCTATATCAAACCCATTTGTTATTTGTCGTCATTATGTCTCAGAAAGCTGAAGCTAATCCTCAAGTCACTCCCTCACAAGGGGTTTTGCTTCTTCACACGCAACCTCTTAGGCAAAATATCAAACACTATCTTTTTCGCATATTTTTATATCTATATTTTATTTAGCTAAGAGATTCCGGGGATCATACGGATTATAAATGTTTTGGACTAGGGATCAACCGCATGCAATTTAGTTCTCTTTGTTATTAGTTGGTTTATGACTTTACCTGGTTTACCTACCTTACAATAGATTTAACTAGTTGAATTACCAACTTCAAAGTTTTCTTTTTTGTTCTTAACGTTTTGTATCCGACTGGTGATCAAAATAGAGACACTAGAGGGTCTTATTAAGTAATTAATGGGTTTAGGTTTCTGTTGTCATCAAGAAATGAATATCGGGAAGAGTCACATCTCAAGTTTTGCTTAGACTCTAGGCAACATGTCTTTGGGGACTGACGTCACCCTCTTTTTTTAAGTGCTTTGTTTTGTAATATAGGGCTTATGGGAACATGCAAGAGCCGTAAAGAGATTCTGGCTCTTAAACCCAAATAAAACGAAATCGATGAATAATCTATAAATAGATTCTCTTAAAATTGGTTTTATCTGAGTTTTTGCTTACCCAACTAGCTAGGTTCAATCTTGTTTTATGTTGTTTAATTATGGTGTGGTGGTTGGAAGAGAAAAAACAAAGAAAGAAGATTGGATTTCAAGAAATTTATATAGCTTTTTGATGAATGATGATGTACTTCCCCACCTTCGTAGTGTTTCTTCTAAAAATGTTCTTAATACTAAATTACTGAAATTTACCATCAGTTTAATTATGCCTCTCTCTTTTTTTCTCTCTCTGAGTTTTGTTTGGCTAATGTAGTTAAATCAAGTCTTATAAAGTTTTAATGCCTAGTTTGGAGTTCGAGTTAAGGATTTTTAGAGATTTTTTTTTTACATTTTTAAAAAATATTTTTCGTTTTTCTTATATGGGCGTGGTAGAGACTCTGAACTGATCAAAACTTGAGGACGTTCCCGTGGATGATGTGGTACATTTGGAAGGCAAGAAATAAGAAAGTGTTTGAAAATATCTCTGAGTCTCCGCAAGATACACTGGAGAAAGCTATCCAAGAAAAAGAAGTTTGGAGAAGAGCAAATAACAGAGACTTAGCACCAACGGTAGTAGAAGCATGCATACTTTCGATCCCAATTCCTCAAGAATCTCTTGTATGTTTTATAGATGGATCTTGGCATACAGAGGTGGATAGGAGTGGGCATGGCTGGATTACGTCTATCGGTGATAGAATCATGCACATAGGACTAAAAAGATCGTGCAGAAGCTTATCTCTGTCTATCGGTGATAGAATCATGCACATGGGACTAAAAGGATCGCGCAGAAGCTTATCTCCATTACATGCATAGTTAGATATCCTTATTTGGACTATGGAGTGCTTATTAGCGTTGGACTTGGATAAAGCTCTTTTTGCTACGGATTGTTCAGACCTCCTAAGGATGACGTCTAATATCGAGGATTGGCCGACCTTTTCATCAGAATTGAAAGATTTTATTCATTTCAGAGATAGATTTGCTAATTTTAGTATTAGATATATTTTCCGAGAGGTTAATATAAGTGCCGATAAACTTGCGAAATGTGCAAGAGCACGAGGTTTTTGTTTTTCCCATGTAAGCTCGTCGGTATCTAATTGGCTCTCTCTCGAAGAGAGTCATTTCCGATAACTTAATATATGGGGTCTGANAAAAAAAAAAAAATATTTCACTGATTTGGGATCCAATTCTAATTATTTAGTTGTTGTGAAGATTTCACATTTTGGATAGAAAACACAGGTTCTGATATCTTTCAAATCGACTATATGCAGGCTTATGTTTACGTTTGTGTATATGCATATCTAGCATTTGGAGTATGTCTGGCACTAGCATTCACTTTTACGATTGACGTATGCAATAATGATATATAAGATACATGTTATTACGAACAGTTGTTACTGTTTTTTTATTTATTTTGGTAATCACAAAATTCTGGATAGTTCCCCTATAGTTTCCCTAAGTTTAAATAATACCAGTTTTGATTATAGTAATGGGCCTAAAAACGTATATCTCACCATAATTCAGAGCAACAATCCTCTATAGTTGACAGCCAGCCAATTGCACTTGAGTTAAATGAGTCGAGTAAATGGACTTGTAAAATATATTTTCTCTTTTTTTTTGGGTAGAAATAAAATATATTCTCTCTTACAACTACTAAGTACTAACTAAAGATGTTTTCCTTTTTAGTCTAAAAACAAGGGTTTAGTAAATCTAAGGTGAATGTGGTTGGTGGAAATGACACATAACCATGCATTATAAGTAAAAATACAAAAAACAAAAAGCGTGTGGGTAATGGATGATTTGTGAAAGTGTGTGGGTCTCCCACGTCTTCCAAGTCGCAGCCCACTTGGAATTTTATACAAATTTGAATCTCACGAAACACAAGTCAGCATTATACGACTCTTTCCACCTTCTCTTCCTTCTTGATGTTCTCCTCTTTTCTTTTAATCATTTTTTTCATGATGTGTATTTCTATAGATGTTTTATTTGAATTATATAACTAAAATTGCAACAAAAGGGTAATTTTGAGATGCACTTGGCTTCTTGTCACCAAATATAAAGACCGGAGAACGAAATTGTGTGTTTAGTCATTCTTTGTTAAATGACTAGATATATTTAAATTATGTGGGCAAATAAAGTATATAATTATATAAGCAGAATATATACATACACATGTCACAACCACGATCGTCATTGTGACTGTGAACTAGGGGAAAGTAGAGAAGAAAGTCAAATCTCATTATCGGACTACTATACCCTATTGTATATCACTCTTTATCGTACCACTTATCTCAAATGATGTATATACATATAAATATATAAGTTTTTGACCAAAATAAATATATACAAATATAAGCAAAATAAGTTCTCACCATCTAGAGTGTCAAATCATCATCAATTTTTTTTATAAAAATAAATAAGGTATAATTAAATAATGATTATTGAGTTGAATAACCACCAAAACCAAAAATTATTCAGTATTTAAGTGAATGTTTTATCTTTCCTATTAATATGTTCTGCTAACTAATTAGACAATCTGTATTTGTTATCGTTGACAGAGTATTAGGTTATAGTTCAAAATGTTGAGATACAAAAATTTGTGCTACAAGGGCACTATTGTTTTTTTTTTTTTTTTTTTTTTTNTATATAATCAGAGTCAAAGAGTAACTTGTGGGAGAAACAGAACAAAACATTTGAACAAATCCACTATATATAAGTATATAACGACTAATAGCAATACTGCCGTACCAAGAATCGAAATGGATATTTTCTCTCTTTGGGTCGGGAAAATTATTCTTTATTTTTCCTTGTGGCATACGGAACATGAAAACAATCCTTAAAAAATATTAAAAGATGCTAATAAAAAAAGTTGTTACTTAATTTCACTCAATCGATAATCACCAAGTTGATTGGGATTGCTTGCAAGTACAAGAAATCGCAACTATATGCCTCTACCACCACTAATATCGAATACGTATGAACTAGAAAGAAAGCAAATATAGGGCATCTATTGAGGTAACTTAGTCTTTTGATTTACTTCAGCTAACTTAGTTATTCAACACAAATCAAAATGCTTATACCGACTCTATTAAACATAATAGAAAAGGTTTATAGTTACACTAGCATTTGGTCCGCGCTACGCGCGGGAGTTAGATTAGGGTGTTTTTTGGTTGTTTTGGTATAATCTTTATTGGTTATGTAAATTTCTCCTTGCATCTAGTTTTGTTGTTCATTTGTTTTCTTTTGTTGTTTTGTTGATTAAATTTTTTTCCTCTAGGTTTTTGCAGCAAGTATAATGTAGTAAACTGTTTATTTTTTTAGAAATTTGAATATTCTTAGGTTTTTTTTTGTAATTAATAATGAGAAGTTAAGATTGTATAGTAAAAGTTGTTGTCTAGCTGTAGTAGTTAGTTGTGCTTTATTCAAATTATTTGTCATGTTCTGGTTGGATTGTTATTTACCTTTTTATATGTGGTTGTAGTATGTGAAAAAACCTGCAACATAAAAAAAACTGCAGCTTTTAACTGACTCGCTTTATATAAATTATAACAACTCGCTTCTTATATTATTTTATATACATCCCAATGTTTTTAAAATAATTTTCTAATGAAATCTTGTGCTGCATGATCATTAGGGTGTATCTCATTCTTCGCTCCTCAATGAAGCATTGCTTTGTTTGCTCAAACCGTCTGTGTTCTTCAGCAAGGTAAAGAACCATATTCTCATTCCTATTGTTTCAAGACAGAAGAGTTAACTTCTTTGGTTTACAAATGTACTTTTGTTGTCAATATGTCATTTGTTTTTTTTTATAGATTTTGGATGCGATGGTTTCTCTAACTCGATCATAGACGTTGCAGCTACTAACGCCACCGCTTCGAGTGGTTTCGAATTCACCGATTCCACCACCTCTCATCTCACGTGGTTTGGGTCCACCGTAACCACAACCAACACTGGATCCGGTGTTGATGTCACCGTCTCCGTCACCACCGCTTGTTCTTTTATCTTCTTCTCTTGCTCGGCTTTCGCTTGCATGTTCTTCACCGTCTCAAACATCTCATCAACTATTTTCTTCATCTCATCAATAGTGTTCTTTTGTATCTTCATCTCACAATCTGATACCAAATTGTTATAAACCTCTTTTATTGCTTGTGAATGAAGAATAGAAAGCTTAGCTCCCTCTTAATAATAAACAACGTTTATGATGAACATATCTCACCCTCAAAGCGTAGAGGATACATTCTACTAACAACTTTTATAGAAAAAAACAAAAAAAGACAACATTTGGTATCACCCCCTAATCCAACACAAACAAAGAGAATACTGTGCAATATTGTTTGAGAAAGATTTTACAAGATTTTATGAGAGATTTTACAAGATTAAGAAAAACAAATCAGCAAGATTTTAAAAAACTTTCTAAACAATCACCTAGAATCCTTCATTTTATACTTTCCATAATTTTAGTTTAAGTCATTAAAATTCTCTTAAAATCCCAAACCAATACCCCCTACTTGTCCTCAATATCAACGTCTAACCCCCTTTTATTCTTTCTTCGCCGTAGGGAAAACACATATCGATATGTTCCAGGCAAGATCAAGGTCAGGTTACAAAAATTTGATGAATAAATAATAGGATGACCGAGAGTTGGGACTTGAGCAAGAATATCAAATTCCTTTCCTGCATAGCGACAAGATGAGCAGCACTCTGATTCTGCTGTTAAGCATCTTGATAGCACTATGGATTCCAGTAAGATGAGCAGCCATTGCAATACATCGAGGAATCAACCTAAAACTCCATGCAATAAAAAGTCAAGATAACACTAAATATGCAGGGTTACAATGATTGCTTACATTGAGTTGCTGCTGAGCAGCCATCAGATGGCTTAAGATGAGCAACATGATCAACCGATATCCTTCAGCTTCAACTGTCTGCACGAATTTACAACCACCGCTATATTATCAAAAGTCCACTCTCGTATCACATCGATGAAATAAAAATCAAGTGGCTTAAACTCATACATCAATCGTATAGCTTGTATGCAGGAAAATCGACTGAGGAATCCCATCAATGACATGGAACTCTAGTTTTGGAGACAATCAATGATTATCATAGTCAATAAGATGATAATCTCTAAAACAAATAAGACAATCAATGATGGAAAAAAAAAACCAATTTACCGCTTTCGTAAATAGTCACTGGAAGATCCTTCTGTGAGTGATTGATAGCCGGATTTAGAAGAACATAAACAGGGGATTCATTAATGTCCATCAGCTGTAGATGACAAAAACCTCACACAATCAGTACTACAACAATAGAGAACCATATCAGAATAAAACAATGAAACTGCAACTCACAGCTCTGTGGATAAGCATATCAGATTCCGTAGCATCGCTTCCCGTAGAGTACCGTCCCAATATGTAGAACTTAGGGAACACCTTCTTATCTAAAATCCCCATAGACGTACAAATTATAACCAAAGCGAGAACGATATAAAGAGAGAGAGAGAGAGAGTGTATGTGAGAAAAACTTACAGAGTTCTTGCTTCTTCTCAAGGAAGGGTCTATTGAGAGTATCAGTAGTAGGATCAAACAAAAGCTCGAAAATGTTGAAGATCTCAACCATACGGCCGATCTGGAGACCGATCACGCATCCATAAACCCTAGGGTTTTGCAGTAACATCGCGTCGGCGTTGCTGGAGCCATTACCGGTTGCGCAAGAAGCGGCGGAAGGGTTAAGCTGATCGGATATGTTGAGCATCACCAGAGGATGCAGCTTGAACGTGAGAGCACTCAACGAAGAAGGGCAGGCCAGTGACGAAGCATTCTTCCGACGATGTGTTGGCGAAGAAGGCCAGCTTTGAGATTTGCGAATGACAGTGGAATCCATGTTAGTCAAGAGAAATTTCAGAGACAAAGAAAATTATAAGAAGGATGAAATTGGAGAAGATGACATTATATAGGACTTAAACTTACGCCAATTGAAGAAAGAATAGTGGGTCTTGAATTGAAAGAGGGAGCATTGAACGCTTGAATTACCGTTAAACAGGAAGACGTTACTATGGAGATGGAAGACAGAGAAGACAGTGAAAGGTTGTGGAAGAGTGCCCAACATTAATTTCAAATCTATCCATTAGGTGAACCGGGATGAAAGAGTGAAGACGCTTTAGGTCGCACAAGGGAGAACGGCAGAGTAAAGTCTCGTGGAGAGGGGTTTTATTTCGCCGGCAGTTGTTAGAATGGAGTTTCATGGGCTTTTAAAGAGATATGGGCCAAACAAATAGGAACTGTTAATGTCGAAAATTTGGTCCGATTAAACAGAGTGAGTGCTGACATGGCAGCACCAGGAATGAGAAAAAGTTAACTTTATATATATAGATACTTACATAATATGTTAAAATAAAAATACAGAATAATTTTTTTATGTGTCAAGTTATAATATAACATCCTTTACCAAAAAAAAGTTATAATATAACATCGATATTGTTTTGTGGATAATGTTAACAAAAATATATATTGATTAGGCTTTCGAAGGCATACAATTGTAAATGAAATTACGAGTTAATAATGTTATCTTACTTTAACGAAGTTGTCTTAATTAATTCAAATATTTAATTCGTAATTTTTCTTCGGTAGGTTTTGTGTCTCACTAGGTCGAACACTTATCAGACCGTTACCTAACTTTTCAATTCAGTTGCGTAAGGCATAGTAATTCGATGGAGACGATAGTAACAGATGCTGTTAAAACAGAATTCAGTAACTCACATAGAATGTTTTTTTTTTCTTCAATTGGAGTAGGTTTGAAGATTGGAATGGAATCTTTAGATAGAGAGAGAGATTTGATCCTCTTCGAATATATCATCCTTGGGGTATTTGGTTCTTATTTGTGATTCTTTCAAGCTCTATATGCGTGTTACTTCTTTTTGCTCATAAACTAAGTTATATCTTTCCATTTACTTTTTAAATTTGAATCGATTCTTGCATAAATTTTCCTTGTAGTCCTTCCATGTTAGAATCCTATGACGACAGAGATATTTTTTTTTCATTTCTTCAAAAATATATATTCAAAGATTATCCAATGTGCGAGGTTTTTTTTTACTAGTAAAACTATGAAGAAATGCTTTGAGAGCAAATTAAACTATTAAAAGGTTTTTTTTACACCAATTCCTCATAAATCACTTGTGCATGAAAACATATTTCGAGAGTAGTTTTACAATCGACAGACTTTTGAAGTATTATTAGTAGTCTGTAGATTGTCACAACCACGATCTGTAAAAATATTAGTAGTCTGTAAACTGTTCAAAAATCGTGAATAAGGACACACTAAAAATAAAGGAAATGCAGGTAGGGATATTAACTATTTTCGGTTGTTTTTTTTTTTGTGTCAACACTATTTTCGGTTGTTTAATTTTCCCAAATAGCATTTTCTCCATTATTTGTTAAAAAAGCTTAATTTTTTTTTGTTTTTGACAAATACATCCTTAAAATAAAATAAAGAGACGTGATGCCTCACCATTCTCTTCGCGAAATGAAAAGTGCTTCTAAATATTACTTCCTCCGGTTTTTTTTTACTTGTCATTCTAGAGTTTTGCACACAAATTAAGAAAATAGATCAATGTTCTATTATACCCTTTTTTAATATATTTTCTAATTTTATATTAATTAAATTATTAAAATAGTTGGAATAAAATTGGTTTTTTTACCAAACATATGAATTGGAAACCTAAAATGATAAAAATGACAACTAAAAAAACTAGAGGAAGTAGATTTATTCTAAAAACCACGAGGTGGTAGGCTAGTGGTTCTTGCCTTGGTGGAAGAGTCGTCCTGTGGGTCTAGGCCAGGGATCGATTCTCCCCAAGCGCAAGAATTAATCAGCTTTATCCCTTTAGCTACATGGGTATGGACCCATTGCTTACGGTCCATTTGCATAACCAAGGGGACCCTACCCATGGGATATCCTTCCCTAGAGAGATTAGTCTCGGAAGTAGATTTATTTGTATATTTCGTCGTTCATTTATTTTCCTATTTTTCTGCTATCAATCGTAAAAAAAAAAAGCTCTTCTTGTATTTATCTCATTGTTTTTTTTTTGTTAAAGGTATTTATCTCATTGTTTCATTTTACAAATACATCCTTTTGAGCTCAAAATGCTATCACTTATATTACGCTCATATACATGGTTCTTTAAAAAAAAAATATAAGGAACCCCCATAAAAAAGTGACTTACAAGTTAGGGAAGATTAAATGTAAACTTGGCATTTATAAGTGGGGACCTTATTTGAAATCAGATCACATCATTGTGAAACATGAATAGTTTTTTTTTCATAAGATTTTCTGTTTGAAATGTGTAAATTTTTATAATTGTGTTGTTTCCACCGAATAATTATGACCTTTTTGACATTTAAAAGAGATAACTAATCATCACACTCTTATTACGTTTTCTGCACTTTTGACAAAAAAGCTCTCCTCTTTGACAGCCTCTCCGTGCCATTATAACCCTTTTTAGTTGTAATCCTCCATGCATATTTGTAATCATATACACACACACAACTACATAAATACAGCTAAGTATAATGGACACATATTTTAATAAGTATTTTCACAGTCACGTGCAAAGACGAAATAATAATTTCCTTTTTAGTAATTAATAATACGATACCTTTATATTAATAATAACAAGATTATTATCATTTTCTGGTTTGAAAACTCTTTGATAATTCCGGCATAGGGTTGTCATGTCATGGAGAGAAAAACCCAAACGAACGTGTAGAACTAAGCTACTCCTTCTTTTTTATTCAAAATAAAATATACGATATTATTCCGTTTGTGGTAGCATCTCCAAATAAAGATTTATACTCTAAATTTGTACAATGACTTATAAACATATACTTATTGCAATAAGTGGACCGTTGGGAGAAACACTCTTTCTTGAAAAGGGTGGTTAATTAACTCAGATGAAATTGCAACTAGTTTCACGAAACATATTGAAATAAAAAATACGAAACGAGGACAAAGATTCGTTTTCAAGTAAAAAAAAAAAACTTGGAATAAAAAAGGGAAAGAAGAGTCGTATTAATATAAAATTATTATGAAACTTAATTATTATTTTAAAAAGGATAGTCAACATTAAAAATTAAATTAAAGATTTCTTCTGAAACTATTGCAACTACTGGTCTCTTCATCGGAAGAAGAAGAAGAGAAGATCTCCGTGGTGACTCCACTTGAAGCATGGTCTGAAGAAGGAGAGCTAGGCATAAGGTTCAAATCCGTTGTCCTTTCTTTTCTCATGAAATCGAAGAAGATTGGTTTCGTTTTATCATCTGTTTGTTCTGTTCTTGTAATTATATCAATTTGGTCATTAGTGTTATTATTATTATTATTATTATATCTAAGAGTCCGGCTATCTCCATCGTCGTCGTCGTTCTTGTTACCGGCTCTTTTCTTCAAGAAGATACGGCAGAGAACCCAGTTCTGAGTTGGACCCATACAACTCTAGAAAAAAAGGAAATAGAATATAAAAATTTTAGTGGGGGTGGAGATTAAACCGGAATTTAAACCGGAAATTGAAAGAGTAAGAGAGAATATGTACCGGAGGAGAAGAGGAGAGACGGTATTCGTGCATGATCCAATCGGTTCTAGAGCCATGAGGTGGTTTGCCTTTGTAAAAAACAAGAGTTTTCTTCAAACCAACGATTTGATTTCCTCTAGAGGTCACAACCCGTTTATCAATACCGGTAGCTTTCCAATAACCAGACCCGGTTGCCCGGTTCGACCGGTTCCCATTTGGGTACTTGGCTTCTCTTGTGCTAAAAAAGTACCTCTCCTTGTCCAAATTACCTGTGATCGTTTTACAATAGTCTTGTGAGTCTTAAAGGTCACAAGTTCGAAACTCAAGATTGGAAAAAAGAGAAGAAGATAAGAAAGAAAGCTAACCAGGCAAATCCCAAGGATCAGCTCTGCAAACATCAAACTCAGGGATGATAGAAGCTGGCAAAGGAGAAGAAGAAACTTTCTTCTTAAGGTACTGAACAACAAGTTCTTCATCAGTAGGATGAAATCTGAATCCAGGTGGCAATCTCAAAACACCATTCTTAACCAGTTTAACATTGTCCATAGTTTCAACTTCCAAACAAGGAGAAAGAGAAACAGAGAACAAGAATGAAGAATGAAGAATGAAGAAGAAGAAGAAAGAGAGTGCTGCGGTGTAGGAAGAGGGAAACAAGGAAGGTGCGGTTTTTATAAGGTAGAAGACGATACGAACAACTCCTTTTCTTTTTTAATTAAATTATTTTGTTTATTTATTTTATTATTTTGTTTTGGCGTAAACCATACTCAATCTCCTTCTTCTTCTCTCTCTCCTTTTGACGCCATTTTCATAAATCTATCTTTTCTTCTTTTTTGTTAATATTTTTTTTTCATTACGTATATTTTTTTTATGTCTTCTCAATTATTATTTTTAGTCGGTATCTACCTCCTCTTCTTTTGTTCTTTTTTGATATGTAAAGTGTAAAACTCTTCAATCTTCAAACATTTTTTTTTTACCTTAAAATAATTGTATATACAAATGAAAAAGACTACAACAGCTCCGTTTCCTTTTCTTATTTTAAATTCGTTTTAAGAAACTATAGCTTAAGCACACACTCAAACAAAAAAACAACGTGGAGGTTATTTTATATATTTTCACTACAAACATTAGCCAACCTAAGTTGTCCATTCTCCCAATTTGCTTTGAAGTAGTATTAGTTTAGGATTTAGATCATTTTCTTTTGAGGATATTTTATATATAGATCCAAGGGTATTATCGTCATTTGCACGTAGTGGGTTTTTTGAGTTTGAGAGAGCCGGAGAAGTTTTGTAAGTGAAAAGGCATGGTCCGTTGCGGACGATCGCGGCTAAAGCGGTGATGCTGAAGTCAGCTTACGTCATGCTGACAGCCGGAAGCTCGCCCTCTGCCGTTTTGCATTTACATATATACCCCTTTTTTAAGATTCCAATTTTAAAATTGGGACTCCACATATATTTTGGTTTTGACATGGCTTCTCGAACCACGATGATGTTTTAAACTATGTTCAACACGTTACAGGCAACTCCAATATGATCCATATATTTTATTACATTCATATAATATTCAAGAAAAGAGAAGAGAAGAGGATAGTTACCATTGGCATGCAGTTCACAAAATTTGATTCTACTACGGTTATATTGTGAATTTTCAGTTTACAAGGGACCAAAAGTATTTTTCTGTTTGAATTATTTTTGGAAACTTAAGACATAGGTTTTTTTTTTGTTTTTTTTGTTGTAATGCTTTGTCGGGATTACATTGGAAAAAAAAAAACACTTAGTTTGATGCCATACGGTATTTTAATGTTGAGTTTTGTTGACGATACCACCTTTATCCCACATATTTTTTCGTCACCTTCAATAGTTACGAACGTAGGTTATTTGTTTTACAATCTTCGGTCTTCGAGAGAAGAAGAGAGCTTGTCTATTTTTCTTTCTTAGCGGATTTGGTATATCTGGAAAAGTCGCAATGACTAGGGTATATAAAAGCATTGGGAACAAATCAAAAAAAAAAAAAAAAAAAAAAAAA
>NC_025704.1:5801735-5807680 GCF_000633955.1 Camelina sativa | reverse complement strand
AATTACAATTTGTTGTAAGAGATAAATGGTCACACCAATCAACAAATAATTCAATACTTCTTTGATGGAGCCGACTGCTCTGACTTATCAAGTATGATCAATAATAATACCCTGCAACATTGATATGAAATTTTAAATTGAAAATTGGTTAATAGAAATGTTTGTTTAGGAAATGAAAATAAATGGGCGTGACTGTGGGTTGTATACATCATACATGCATATGTACAGTTGTAAGGACGGCTAAGGAGAGTAAATCATGTGAAATGGCCAATAGGCACGCAATATATCATATACATTTGCTCCATTATCCTTCTAAGTGCTTTCCCCCTCGTGTAGTTGTGGGGATTGGAATTTGTGGTTAGTGTTCTTCACTAAGTAACGCAACTATATTTTATTGCCTTTTCGTTATATATATAATAATATGTGTTTTTTAAATAATTATTATTTATAGAAAAAGTTAGCAAATGATTATGAATCACTTGGTTTTGTTATTCCATTTTATGGAGTGGGTGCGCTTATTTTATCAAAGTTTAAAATTTATACGTAATATGGTACATAAACATATTTTATAGTCTTAAAAGAGTTTTACATAATTGAATACTATTAAAGCATATGCCCCTTGGCTAAGGAATTGATTTATATCAATCTTATTAATTAATATTGACAACTCAACCCACCACCAAAAGAAGAAATTATGGAACTCTTTGAGTATCTGATTAACCCTCTGAAACATCCAAAACAAGTCAATGGTTTCTTACATGTGAAAGAACAAAATACATCTATGTATATAATCGATTCAAGCACCAACTTGATAATTAATTATGTATGGACCATGCTCTGCTTATATACAGACCAGTGAGACAACAATATCCTTATATAATATATACATGTACGTAGTATATGAGATAGAAATCATGAACCGGCAACCAAAATAACTTATATAAAATGCAGTATAATAATCAAAACTAATTCATGTAAATATACATAGAAAGAAAAGGAAAAAAATCAATGTCAAGGGGTCCGTGAAGATGACAGTGTGCTGTAAGTTCCTCCAATCCCGTTGTCAACCTTCCTGTTTGTATAGATCACATGAAATTTTTCTTTATTGCTAAATTAAATAAAAATGATCGATTTCGTCCAAATATATGTTATCTTTAAAATAACAAAGGCGTGACGTTATTGTCGGTATAATAATAATCACTATATATCGATACACTACAAGTTACCTCTCTATTGAGACCAAGGATTATATAACAAATTACATATAACATTTAAATAGTATATCATGGGGTTATTAAGGATACCTTCGTCGCTGTTATATATTAAAACGATAACTTCCACTCTTTTAGTTTTACTTGAATACTATAACATTTATAGCCTTGTACTACACGTCGTTTTCGACGATCCAATGACCAATATGATATGAAATTCAAAAGGATATTAAATAATCATTTTTTACCTATGCATGTTGTTGTTCTTGGTTTTGCGATATAAATAAACTTTGAATAGATGTTGCGGGCAAAAGAGACTAATCCATATATTAACAGTTTCATACAACGTTAAAAACCAATACAAACATTTACAAATGAATTCTAGTAAGAATACGTTTGTTGTATCATGATGGGCAGAGTAGGGTAAATAAAGACAGCCTCACACGTCGGATTTAAAGTATCGGAGACACACAAAATGCAATGCAACCAAACCATCTATCTCTCTATATACGATCTCTCACTCTCTACCGATTTCCCAAATCTTCTTTGTCTCAATTTTTCTAATCACATTCAATGAATGGTCCTTTTCAAAAATGACAAAACTACCCTCTTATATTTTCAACGACCTATTTTATTGGCAAAATCATCTAAAATCTATTCGAATGATTGATTTAAAATACAATTTTATAATATATACTGTATAATGTTACATAAAGAACAAAGAAGTCTCTAGTGTTTGAGTCTCAGAGACTCAACCTAATTATCTGACCATTCTCTCCCAAAATGACTCTGTTCAATCGAAGGGAGTTACAGTAAACTGAAAATAAAGATGAAAGCAGTTAATTATATGGCTTGTTCCATATTATTACCTTTCTTTTATGTCTTTACAGTAAGAAAAGAATGAAATTTAGGGGGAAAAGGTATTCCCACAAGCAAAAAGAAAAACCAGGCACACGCACCCCACTTGCGACTTAGTCATCTACGTTCTAAATTGAGAAATACCAAAGAAGGGGTTTCGTAAGGTTATATTGCGGCTCCGTTTTCTTTTTTTTCTTCTCCTTACTATTTTATTTTTATTATTCCTCTAATTTGTACTAATACTTAAAATATACTCTGTAGTTTAAATGTGTAACGGAATAAATGTGATATACCGTATAGTCGTAATAAATGTGTGTGCTATGAGAAATGCGTGTGAGAGCGTCAACGGAGTTTGCGTGGGGATGTTGGATAGAAAGTGAGAAACGTCAAAAGGATGCAACTATACCTACATGAGTTTGAATCCAACAAATATGCTTAAATAGTTAATTAAAATTTTCATGGTTTCGTCCTCACTCCTCACAACAATTTTCTAATAGATATGAGACCTTTGAGGGTTGGATCTCCATATATATACGTTTTGGGTTAAATCACTTTTCTTTTCTGTAAAAATTTGTAAAATTATGGTTTTATATTTGTTGGATTTTTATTTACTTACGAACTTTTTGTCTGTTTGAACTTGCGAACTATTAAAAAAAATTAGACACAACACAAGAAAACGTTGGTAAAAAATAATTATCTTTTTCTCGAAAAGCTAGCTCTCAAACTCATATATGTATTACGTAACTTTACTCGTTCCATGGATCTATCTACTCCTTGTGTTTTATCGAGCTACTAGATCCTCCATAGTTATAAATAATAAACAATATACGTCTTAGTAGATAAAATTTTATATTATCCCTTCCTAAACTAGTACTACTTTTCGAAGGAACGATGATGATCGTATACATTTAATTTGCCGGCCCAGTTTGGAAGGTTTCCTACTTTGTTCAGAAATCCAAATAAAATAATAATATATGTAATGATTTCTCAAGCTTGTATAAAAATCACGTACAAGCAATCATATGCCATTTATGACCAATCCAATATAACGTCTATCTATGTGTTCAAACTGTAACCATGTGAATTGTTCAAAGAATATTAGGAGAAATGACAATATTTATGATAATGGTCCATACGATTTATATTGTTAAAGTACTTAAGTTAATAAACCATTTGAAACCATACAGGTTTAGCATTTTAATCTTTTTAAAAGTTGATTTTTGAAATTATCTTTTAAATATTCCTCAGCATCAATTTTTTTTTTGGTCATATATAATTATAGACTATAATCCTAGTATTTTACATTACTGACCATCTAAACTTAAATTCACGTAACATATAATATTGGTAAAAATGCATATCATATAAAATGTTGAAGTATACTGTATTTGCTCATCGGATGAAAGCATTTGTGTTTCTAGAATCAAATAAATAAATAGATTTTTTGTCGACAAACTAAATAAATATAATGAAAATTCAAAGTCATCACTCATAAATAATCGATATCGAAGTTGACTGCAAATTATTTTCTACATATATTTTAATGTATTAAGGAGGCGCTAGCTTTTGCTTTTATTCTATCTAAATGATATCAGTTTCTTCATTTTGAAGCTACACTTTGTCAACCTCAAAGTTGCATACCTCCTTTGATAAAGAAACTTTTATTTAAAAATCCTGGAATTTTTATACATGTATTGTAGGTTGTCAAAATGTTTTTCTAGCAAGAAAAAAAAAAGGAAAAGTCTTAAAGTGCTTTCAAATCTCTCTTTAGTTACCCTAGATTTTAATTTTGAAAATAAAAAAACAAAATTATATGTAAGCATAGGAGTATAGTATAATGTCAGAAAGTATGATTGTCATATGGACTAAACCAAAAATATCGAAAAATGTAATTCAAAAAAATGCATTTAAGTATTATTGAGGACAACTCTCCATGTTTTTTTTTTCTTTTTTGAACAAATGTTTTCGCAATCCTTTCTTTAGAGACGTGTGGGTAATTTTCTTGGCTGTACGAAACCTAAAAACACAGCAAAGGTACAGCAGCTGCTTATGTCATACTATTATGTGTGTGAGCTTGGAAGTTGGAGAAAACCAACAAAAAGAAAGACGAATCCTTTTAGGTGAAGGAACCTGAAGAATGAAGTTTCTTAACTTTTAATTACTTTTGAAATAGTTTGTTTTAATTGTTTGCTTTTCATATATTTTTTTTTTGGGTGTGGAGTACTTTGAAGTTTGAACATTGTATGGCTTTTTATGGCATGTGACTGTACAACTTAAAAAAACTTATAAAAAGATGTTTTTATTCATATTCTCTGACGTGTGATGCTACCAATTCGTGTGCCAACTTTCTCTTTTTTTTTTTCTTTTTTTTTTTTTGCGGGAAAGAGAAAATAGTTGTGCTTTTGAGAAGAAAAAAGAAGTTGTTTCTTTGATGCTTATTCCAAACTTGAAAGACACAAATTCCAGCCAAGTAAAGGCTAGACTTTCATGTTTCATCTGCCTCTCTCTTTTTTACTTTTTACCTTTTTTATCTCTCTTATCTCAAAAAGAAGAAAGGCAAATTACACTAGAGATGATATATATTCTCATTAGAGATTCACATTTTGGTTTGGTTTTCTTTCGATTTTGGGCTGCTTCGGCTTATTTTGGCTTACTTTCGGTTTGGTCTATGTCTATCTTGGTTTGGAATTTAGATTATGTTTCGAGGCCATAGGCCGTGTGGTTTAAGCTTGGGCCTGTTTGCGAAATACGGTGAAGTATGAATCTTTTTCCACGGCTGGGTAATTAAAGATTTGAGAATACTTTAATTCAAGTGATGGAGGCCCATTATAACTTATTGGGCTCTATCTGTCATAATAGAAGCAAGGCTGCAAACTTTTCAGCTCTTCCCTGTTTCTGTAGCGTATATTATAGGGATAAACGAAAACATTAGTAACATTTGTTTTTTAGTTAACGAATGAAAAAAAGATGTCGTTTGGTCTATTACGTTATTTAAGATGACAATAATTACACATGTTTGATGTTAAATTTTATACTAGTAGAATACCGTGAAAGATCTATAACTTCTGACTGTTTATTATTGAAACGAAGAATGATATACCTTGATGCAGCATATGTTGGGCATAATTTAACGGACTAGGACGCAAGATTTCAATGTTGAAGCAATCAAATGACATATATAGTACATCAAATTTGCCAGGCAGGTTTGATATTTTCTTTAAGTTATTTGGAAATTAAATATGTCATGTGAATACTTCTATAGAGTATAGACAAGCACTGATGGAGCATATATATGACATACATAAACGTCATTCCAAGTTATTCTCTGTTTGCTTGAAAGTTTGATATCTTCTGTCTTTGAACTTTTAATGTTTTGAACATAAAAAAATATTAAAAAAAAATTAATGTTGCAAATGGGTAGAATATCTAATTATTTTTCTATAGTGACTTTCCCGATTGCTGCCCTTAACTAATTGTACATTTTTGTTTGTGTGTCAATAGCTATTTATAATGACGATATGCCGTGTCCCTAATCCATTGTAGGGTGGTCCAATGCACATATAACTAAACAACATAAAAGTTTCTTATTTGAGATGGTTGGATGTAATATACATATAGGCTAGTTTTCTCTATACACATTTGTAAAAATATATTCGACGAACACTAACTTGGGAAAAAATGCAGCCAGCTCATCATTTCAAAACAATTTGAACTGATAAACATAAAGTTTATGTGGTCCATGTCTTATGAGTTTATATGTCGTCCCACAATTCTTACCTTACCGACACGCCAATCATTCATTTAGTTGTACCCTCGGAAATTTGTGGTTGATCAAGTCGATGATTATCTTTAGCTTTTTTTTTTTTTTTTTTTTTT
>NC_025704.1:5788147-5800417 GCF_000633955.1 Camelina sativa | reverse complement strand
GTTATTTAACCTGCG
This sequence comes from Camelina sativa, assembly GCF_000633955.1. Taxonomy (NCBI): domain Eukaryota; kingdom Viridiplantae; phylum Streptophyta; class Magnoliopsida; order Brassicales; family Brassicaceae; genus Camelina; species Camelina sativa. The sequence goes on along the minus strand of NC_025704.1, from coordinate 5,800,402 downwards.
CAATTTATCTAACAACGTATTGATTGCTTTGTTAACGTTACGTGTGTCTAGAAACTTTTAGCTTTCATGCATGAGTGTAATGTGAATTATTTGTTTCATTGCATGCTTAATGAATTGATATTCACAACAATTAAATAATTAATTAGCTAGTTGGAATTAAAAGTAAGGAAAACAAATACGTCGACGGAAGAAAACCACAAAATAAGAACGAAAAAAGGGGCCACGTATTGCCACGTCACATAAAAGTCTAAAAAGCACAAACCTGCCATTGCCTTTACTTGAAAAAGAAACAATGAGATGTGTAAACACGTTCAATGCATCAATCTTCAAATTGTATTTTGGGTACATTCTTCCACTTCTCCACCATAAAATACGTATTCCGTAAGTCATATAAATCGTTCACAACTACAAATACCAATCGTATCAACTAGCAACCCCATCATTCTGTCAATCCATTGTATATATATATAGCTCCTTTTCCATTTCTAACTTTTTCGCGCGGATAAAGAAAGCCATGCATAAAGAAATCAGGTTTGCCAAAAATGTAGTAATATATCATTTTACATTGCACTTAATATATACACAGACAAATTAACTACAAATAGTTACACAATGTTCTCTCTTTGTACATAAAATTGAATGCTCTTAAGAGAAGAAAATAATTCTCGTTTCTTCTTTTATCATTTTTTTGTTTGTTTCTGGATGAAAGGTAAGTAAAATATTTTTAATTAAGAAACGAAAAAACTAATTAAACGTAACAACAATAACAACAAAAATCATAGAGATGGGGTAATTGGAATGAGATGTTTGTACTTCTAGGAGTATCCAGAAGACAATAATTATATGGCTACGTGTAGAATCTTCTGACCATTTGACCCACATTTCTTTGTGTCTGAACTGAAACATATGAAATATGAATCAAGTTGTAGTCGAATTCTATAGAACCCCACGTTTATTTGAGTCACTAATTCTGTTTCTGTATAGTCATTTCTATATTTGACTTGAGCGTGACTCTCCACCTTGATTTCAATTTATCAATACTGTGTATATATATCTATATTTTGATAATGAATATATTTTTTATTGGTCAAGATTATTTCATGCAAATATATATAATTTCATTAATGGTATACACTAGAAACTCCACGAAAATAGTAGGTACATAAAAATTCTCACAAGATTTTTTAGTGATACATACACAACTCGAAAGTAGCGGAGAGTATCCATCCAATGGGAAATGGGAAATTGGAAAGATTCGATCATCATATATTAGAGAACAATATTGCCGAAACTCAACATATGAAAGAAATGAGACGTGCCAAAGGCTGAATGAATACATCATTAGCGTACATTCCATATACGATTGAGACTAGGAATTACTATTTTTAGAAAAAGTGTATTTTCGGGTAAAAAGAATATTTCAAAATATGTTTAGGAATCAACGAGTATAATTTTGTTTCTGAAATTCAAATCCGGTTCGAACATCACGTATTGGTCGACCTGTTTTCTACAATGAAAATTTGCAATCACACATATTTAATCCATGTATCGTAAATGCAATTATAGTTATTTTGTTACATGTACATATATGTCCGTAAAAAGATGGTCTCCGATAAGAGGTCGTTGTCAAGTGTAGGAGACCTGAGAATGGGTCTGTTTGATTGACTCTCTCTTAAGAAGGGATGATTAGTTGATGAAAAGGACAAAAAGGAGTTTTCGGAGATAGAATGTATATTCAATCATTACCAAACTTACGTAAGCTTTCAGACCCCCGTTTTACTATTTGCTTTCATATACATCGGAGATAGAATGTATATTCAATCATTACCTCTTATTTATTTAACTGGACCATTAATTTAGTTTACTAATTTGAAAGACCCATTTTCAAAATATCTTGAGTTTTTTTATATATCCTCGAGGCAAAAGACCGACTCGTTTAGGAACAAATAAGAATTTCATCCACTTATTATCATTTATGGTTATAATATGTTCTAGTAAATAATTAATATTCATCAAAATACTGTATGTTGTTTGGTTACTGAGAAGCTAACAACGTACGCAAACGGCATATCGCGTACTCTGTTACATGCAAATTGTATTACAACTTTTTTTGGACAAACATACTATAACTTTTTTATAATTCAGATTTAGCACGTTTTCTAAGAAATCAGAGTTCTCTCTTTCTCGAATGCTATTAATTATTTATAATGTATGATATTGAAATATCTGTAGAAGTGATACACGTAAGTAATATGTATGTCATATAAACAGTTTAGTACTTTGGCCATATGTATATGTAATTAATTAAGAGGGATTTAAACCATTTCCAAGCGTCTGTAATTAATTTTTCTTGGTTTGATTAATGTATGAAAACGTGTAAATTAGTTTCAACATATGTAACTATAAATGGTGTAATAGCTGCTATCCAGAAAAAAAAAAAAATATTCAAAATCATGAATTTGCGATGGAAAGAGAGCTAATAAACATGATTTGATATCCGGTCAATGTAAATACTAAATAGACGTCTGTTCCGGATTTTTTAGTTATTAAAAAGTGTATTGTAAGAACTAATTCATGGGTTTGAGTGACGGTTAAATTTATTTGAGCAATCATTTTGAACAATGAGTCATTTGCCCTCTCTCCATCAAGCCTGTGTTCATGGTATAGTACATTTTAAACTTCTCTTATCCTGACTAATATATAGCTCGATAGACCGATCATATATAATAAAATAGTAGTATTTATTTGGTAAACATTAATTAATCCGCTAACAAATCATAGATAGGTATCTATCATTGAAAGCTATAAGTAGCATAGCGCAAAATGAATGTGTGTGTGTGTGTAAAGCTAGATTCGTCTAAACCGATTGGAATCAGAAAACGATAGAATCGGGGGAGGATCAATTTCACCCACATGATTGCCATTTTCGCTTTATGTGGTAGCAACACACACAGGTTTATATGCATACATCATATATCAATGTGGGTCACCTAGCTGCTTGAATTATTGGGGTTTGATCATTCGATGTTATTTATATTTTGGTTTACATTTCAGGTTAATTTCCCATATAATGCATTTAGAACATCGTCCTTTACCCAAAAAAAAAAAAATGATGTCCTATATACTTACAGATTTTTTACTTATTTGATTATATGATAAACGAGGTAACATCTTTCTGATACATATATAGACATGAACATACGTTAAACTTTACAGTTTTAACCTTAAAACATAAAGATCTAATGTTAATAATTTTCAAGTCTTTGATAATTATAATATTGATCATACACATCTGTACATATTGCGTGGTAATTGTATCTTGTTATACCGAACGCTATTAGTTGTATTTGTATATAACAAGATACTATGCACATAATAAACTCATATATAAAATGGAAAAAAAACAATCATACGCAGTGATTGGGAGAAAACTGATTTCTTCCTTGAGATTATAACTCTCTTTGAAAAAATAAAAATAATTTGATGATATAACTCTCTTTGAAAGTAATACATGTCCTTTAATTAGTTTTGATTTTGTATGCCAAACAAATTCCAAGACTATACACATATATATATTTCTAGTAAATAGTATAGAGAAGTTAGGGGGATGCGTAATTGCAAAATTTTCAAAAAAAAACCCGCATGGGAACGTACGGTGAACCAGAAATATATATTAGGCACCAATCATTCAGAAAACTTTAAGATAAACCAAAATGGTACAATAATAATAATTAGAGATGGAAAATTATGGTAAAGGAGAACCACAAAAGTGGCACCTCTCATACATTTCTAATTTTTTTGGACCAAATAAAAAAGAGAAAGAGAGAAATAAATAGCGAATAAGAACAAGAAGGATTTAACAAACCCATGATCATTGTTATCATTCGCCTACCACGTCACTCCTCTTTTGTCCATTACTTCCCACTTTTAATATCTGTTTTAACTTACCCTCGAAAATGGAGAATTGTTTCGTATTTTCTTCCCTTTTTCCCAAAATATTCTGATTCCTTTCATCATACATATTGAAACCAACGAAGAAAACATCAACCAATCTTTACATAGTGATGGATATTACTACACTAGAAAGTTACCAAAATTTTATAGATACATGCATCCTTATTTTCTTGAAAAAAAGGTTAGAAGGTTCACGTAAATGGAATCAGTAAAAAGGACTAATTTGTTACACCCCTCGAATAAAGGTCGATGAGTCCTGAAAATAGGGAATAAATCAGGAGAAACAAATTAGCAAAAACAGAACACGAAAGGGGTTGCCTAGTTAGCAACTGATGACGTGGCATAGTTCTCGTGTGTCTGTCTCTAAAAGAAGAAACGGCTATAAGTGGAAGCGTTTGGAGAGGTCACGTGATTTGCACAAATTTTTCATTTTTATTCATACTATTCTTATTAATTACTATTACTATTTCATTAACTAATTACAACTCTCTCTCTCTCACTCGTAAGTCGTAACTCGTAACTCAATAACGCATCACTTTTTTTGTTACCTTGATTATAATATACTATCACGCGCGACGCTCTGTTTTGACGAGTGGAGTATGTTTGTTTGCTTTAAGAAACGTGCATGATCATTAACGTTTTCTTTTTGTACAAGGAAATAAAAAACGTGTACTTGTAGACAAAAGTGAGAAGAAATGAGAAATCTGTTCAGGAGATGTGATTGTGAATGCTTTTTTTTTTTCTTTGTCTGATTTGGTTAATTCATTTTATAGAGAACGGCGTCAATTTTCTGCGAATAAATATCTTGATTAGTACTACCACGTACTACTTTCATACTTTGTGCTATCTTACCTATAAATGCAGTGCTTTAATCTAGTCATAACACGTACATCTCTAGCTTTAATCATTCTCACCTAGACTCTTTTACAAAAACCAGTTTAAAATCTTACCCTCTCATTCACGTCATCATATATATGTGTATTTATGTAACGAGAATACAGACAAAAATATTAAATTCATTGTAAGCATATTTGAGAAACAGTAGCCAATGATTAATCCTACAATTGCAGTAAACAATTTGTGAACGAGGTTATATTTATTGTGTACATTGAATGTATAGATAGGAAGGATATTCATATTTTGGATCATCTATAATTCATGTGTGAAACTAAAATGAATATGAGTTTTGATGAAAATATACAAATCGTAATGTAATCCAATTATGATCTCTCCTAATCTATGTTAGTTGATGTTGGGTAGACTTTTGGTTCACTGTGAGCACTCATTTTTATAACGTCTATAAAGTACAAAACTATGGTACTTAATGTGATTTTTGAAAGCTGATTTTAATTAAAAGAAGGCGTGAAGGATATGAAATCGTTAAAAGAGAACGTATGAGTGACGCGCGTTTGAGATTGCGAGAATGCGAGTTGGGGGAAGAAAGAAGTATAACTGTGAATGATAAAATGCAAACGCTACCTACTAATATCTCCACTTGTCATGCAACCAGGCTGAATTCGTTTCTCTTTTCGATTCTTATTTTTGGTTTTTTTTTATTCTACTCAACACGTTACACGCTTCAAATAATTAAAAAAAAAAATCACATTTTTTTTTTTGACTACTATGGTTATTTTGGAGCTATATAAACCCACCTGAGCCTCCTTAGTTTCCTCCATGAAATAAAAAGAAGTATCTTCTAGAGAGAGAGAGCTTTAGGGTTTCAAAAAAAAAAACACTTGAGACCCTTAAGAAATCTCCGAACGAGAAAAGCTTCTCAATCTCTATAGAAAATGGCGGTCATGATCGATCACCATTTGCTCGCTTTTATCTTCGGCATCTTAGGTAATGTTTCCATGTCATATCCTAATTACTTGTTCATCGTATCGTCTCTTTTCGTTCTTCTTTATTACTTTTATATTGTTAATATGTACTATATTTTATATGACTACCGGCAATTTGAACGGAAGGAATTTGCAACATCAACTATAATGTTGCAACTTCGCATCTAATTAAGCTTCTGATTTCAATAATATTATAAACTATGTGTAGGATTCCATTAATTGTATGACTAAGATCTAAACTAGACATAATTACTAAGAAATGAATTAAAATCATGGACAGTTCATCATGACCAACCTAACAAGTTTCAAGATTTTTCTTCATTTACTAAACTAAGTCATTTGGAATCATTATTTAATGATCTTCTAATTCTTAGGTAAAAGCTCAGATTACCAAAAAAAAAAAAAATCAATACGTAAGCTATTAATTAAATTGAAATCGTCACGCATTGTTGTCTATCATACTCGATACGTGTATTGTGGTTAATGCACAATTTAATTGCCCCGCTGAGGTTAGTTAGAGTACTAGGGATGATTCATGTACTATGTCCCAACAAAACTAGAAGCCTCTTAATTATAAAAATCGACTCATTTATTTTTATTTTTTTAATGGTATTACAGGAAACGCAATATCCTTCCTCGTATTCCTCGCTCCAGTGTACGTAGATACGATTTATTTATTTTTAAAAATTTTATTGTTAATTTGAGAATGATTCTGATTCATGTTTTTTTTTAAAAAATATTTCAGGCCAACTTTTTATAGAATATACAAGAAAAAATCGACGGAAAGTTTCCAGTCCCTACCGTACCAAGTGTCGCTGTTTAGCTGCATGCTATGGCTCTACTACGCATTGATTAAACAAGACGCTTTTCTCCTAATTACCATTAACTCCTTCGGCTGCGTCGTCGAGACTATTTACATCGCCATGTTTTTCGCTTACGCCACCAGGGATAAAAGGGTAATTTTCTTACCCTCTCCTCCTTGATTAATTCCGCTTAAATACAAATTATATTACCAAGTGATCATTATTATGCGTTTTAACAGATCTCGGCTATGAAGTTGTTCATAACGATCAACGTTGCCGTCTTCTCGTTAATTCTAATGGTTACACATTTCGTTGTTAAAACCCCAACCCTCCAAGTCTCTGTCCTCGGATGGATTTGCGTTGCCATATCTGTTTCTGTTTTCGCTGCGCCTCTCATGATCGTGGTAATTAGCTAACGTTGATTCTAATTTGATTTATAAAATTTACTTCTATAACAAATTTATTTTTGGAAGAAAATGTTTTAGTTAAATTTTGTTGTTGTGAACAGGCTCGTGTAATAAAGACAAGGAGTGTAGAGTTCATGCCCTTCACGCTTTCTTTCTTCCTCACTATAAGCGCCGTTATGTGGTTTGCTTATGGCTTATTCCTCCATGACATATGCATTGCTGTAAGCATTTTTTTTTTTTTTTACAGTTTTCAAAATATTCACATTTTGGGTAAAATTATGTTAAAGATCTTTACTGAGTTTTTTTTTGTTTTTTTGGTTATGATAATTTTGCAGATTCCAAACGTGGTGGGATTCGTACTAGGGATGTTGCAAATGGTCTTGTACGGTGTTTACAGGAACTCTAGTGAGAAACCAGAGATGGAAAAGAAGATTCATTTGTCAGAACAACAACTTAAGAGTATTGTCGTGATGAGTCCGTTAGGTGTGTCGGAAGTGCACCCAGTTGTGACGGAACCGGTGGGTCCACTCTCTGACGCAGTTCATCATGAGGATCTGTCCAAAGTTACTAACGAGAAGGAGGAGGAGCCGTCAATTGAAAACGGCAAAAGCCACGTGGAGACCACTCGTCCTGAAACCGTTTGAAGTGTCAAAATGTGAATAAGAAAAAAAATGAAGAAGCAAAATATTTCTCTCTTTCGCTCTCTTTCTCTCGGCTCCGTACGTCGGGACGGCCAAATGGAACAAATTGTATCGGCGGTTTGTTAATTTCCATTTTTGTTTCGTATCTTATCGATGATGTACTACTTGCATAAAGTTTTGCGTTTATTTGAATTTGTATCTTTATCATCTTTGTGTAAGTTGTAACTAGTGCTTTTAAGAAATTTGATTAAATAAAATAGATTACTCCTAGCAATAGCCCTGTTCACCACCCTTTTATGATTGATTACATTTGTCTCAAGATGTCGCCGTCAATTAGAAAACGAATGGTCTTGTACCATTGACAACATAATACTGTTTAAAGATTTTGAGATTTTAATAGATATATAGAAACGTACGAGTCGGAAGAAATAGTATGTACACAAGTTTCTGATCTAACCAATATCCCCATTCAGTATATTACAGTTAAATCCAGATAAATCTTTTTAAAATAACAAGGTTTACTTTTGTATATATTAAAAAAGAAAATTCAAGTTGAAGTACAAAAAATCTAGACGTCCCAATGCTTTGATGAAAACGTATCCTAGCAAACCTTAGATATAAAGATGAAACGTTCGTACACTTCCAGACAAAATTGCATCATCAAAAGAGTGACAATCACTATATGCGTACTATTTGCTCATTAAGAAACAAGATTGGTATAACCGTATGCAATATGTCTTATTACCTCTAAATTAGATAGTCTTTTACTACTATTCAATTATCCCTGAAACTTTTACCAAAATTTTTTTTTATCTCTGAAACATAAATAACTTATATATATATGCATGTATGTATATACTGGTAAAAATGATAGAAAAAATTAATAACTACTTATTTTAAACGGTAACGACATAATCCGACAAAAAGTCATATTTATAGCGAATTTCGACAAATAACTCATGACGACATATGATAGGTTAGAGTTAAATTCTAAAATTAGTAGTTTCTAGATTGAAAGAAAAGAAGACAAAAAAATATTTTTAGTTGACTAACAACTAAAAATCTTACTAACAAATTCTAAAGGTGGCTAAAAAGGGGTAAAACTCTTTTCTAATTAAAGTGTTACTAAAAAAGGTCTAAAATTTAGAATTTTCGAGTAAAAATATTCTCCGAGTATCTAGTAGTGAAAAGAATGTCCATACACCACAAATAAAACATATGAGAAATTTCGAAATCCATTGTAATAGAGAGTACACAGTACACTGTCAATAGTAAAAAAAAAAAAAGTCCCGACAGAAACTTGATAAGACCAAACCAAAATCTTACAATCTAAATACCTATCCTTAAAATATTTGTCAGATTGCGAGGGCATGTGACCCACGTTGTCCGAAACTCCGCGATAGTGGACATGAGCCACACCACAGAACAGAACCACATGAAAGAGTCTAGAAAACACTTAACATTGGATCTTTGCAATTCAAATCTTCGATCAGACGTAAACATCGCCACATGTGACTCATCATGTAACTTATCTGTCAAAAATCCCAAATCACATAATAGCAAGGCTACAAAATTTACATGAACAACATCTTCACAACTCTCGAGAATCTCAATTAGAGTATTTTTTTTTTTTTGGTTATTAAAAGAGTCCCCCTTTTTGCCCATATTGCAACATCACATATATAATGTACAGCAACTCGTTGTCCCAATGTTTTTGTTTGTTTTCTATGTTTGACAATAAATGAGAGTTTTGGGAAATAAGAACAAAAAAGGGTCAAGACCCAAACCGGTTTCTACCCGGTGCTGTTGTTCTCTGAAGTTCCCTGTTCACTTAGTCGTCGTTTCTCCCTCAGACTCTCTCCCCACATCTTAGCCTCTGCAACCGCACGCTCTCTATTGATATCTCGGTTCAATATCCGAGCTGTCTCTCTCGGTGAATCTTCCTTCTCGGAACCTTCTAAATCAAATTTACTTCCCGAGCCACCTCCTTCATCGTTCCTTGTTATTAACTTTCCTCCTCTTTCATCTCGGTTTCTCCTACTTTCATCTTTGCTTGGATCATAAGCTTGGTTTGCAAGATAGGAGAGTGCAGTGACAACATCTGCAATGAGTGGACGTGTAGCCGCCTGCTCTTGGATGCACATTGACGCCACAGCTAAAGCTTGGTAAAGTGCACGCGTAGGAAACCGTCCCTTTAGCTTAGGATCCGCCAGTTTTATGAACTTTCGTCTGTCGTTGAACAATGGGCGAGCCTATCAAACACCAAAATGTTCTCAACTGTTAAAACCAAAAAAGTCTCAAAACTTTTTGCATTAGTGAATGTAAAATGATGAATTTATTTACCCAAGCCACCAGGTTCTGTTCTCCATGAGGCATCTCGCTGTCTATAGCTTTACGACCAGTAATGAGCTCGAGAAAAACAACACCAAAACTGTATACATCTGACTTTACAGTCAACTGTCCAGTCATTGCGTACTCGGGAGCACAATAACCATAAGTGCCCATGACTCTAGTTGAGACATGAGATTTGTCTCCGGTTGGTCCAAGTTTAGCAAGCCCAAAATCAGAAAGCTTCGGGTGGAAACCCTCATCGAGTAAAATGTTTGATGACTTAAAATCTCTATAAATAACCGGAGGGTTTGCCTTATCATGTAGGAACTCCAAACCTTTCGCCGCACCAGCAGCTATCTTCATTCTCATGTTCCAATCTAAGGCCTCCTTATCCGGTGGAAGATCTGGGGCAGAGCACAAACCGAATGGAAAATATAATAAATAAACAAATGAATGAAGAATCTGCTAAAGTTAGGGTTGGCATTGACTAAGATCACAAAGAAGAATCTATGGATTGATATTGACTAAGGTCACAAAGAACAGCTGGGGTCTAAAATGGTGAAAGTTAAGAAAATAGCGGAGATTTACCGTGGAGGTGATCTTCCAATGATCCTAAGGGCATAAACTCATATACCAACAGGCGTTGATCTCCATCGGCACAGTAACCAATAAGGTTGACTAAGTTGGGATGATGAAGAAGGCTAAGCATAAGAACCTCTACCAGAAATTCTCTGTTACCTTGTAGACCATTCCTGTCCAATTGTTTAACCGCAACAACCTGAAAGATAACAAGAAAAATAGATCAGAGGTACAATACTATTAATGTATCCAAAATCAACAAGCTAACCAACTCTTCTGTAACACGTAGGGGGTAAAAGATGAAGAGTAATCCTTAATGAAAGGAAAACATAAATATAACAATGTTCACCAAGTACTCAAAATTCTTATCAAATTTAGTCATCTTTTTAACATCATAACATAGCCTTGTACAATTGAAAATGGCTAGCAGCGTCTTTCACATTTCCTATCAAATTCAACATTCAAGAAAACAGTTGAAAGCCAAGAGAACACCACGACTACACATTTTTCCTTTCTACCTCATACACTCAATTTAAAAGGATTAAATTTGGAAAAATCTTAGCATTCAAAACATATAAACAACACTTTTTACGAAACAAAACAAAATCCTAAAACGACGCTTATATTGAAAGGGAAGGACTTTGAGTATTAGGTGAGACCCATCTAATATACAAAGCAAAATCTCCCCTCTAAAATTCAATATCAGCAATTGTATGCATCTTTATCAAATAGTAATGTAAAAGTGTAATTTCCTAAGATTCAAAACAAAACAAAAGAAAAAAATTACCTGACCGGTGCTATCAAGCCTTCCTTTGTAGACACGTCCAAATCCACCTTCACCTAAGAAAGTGTCAGGATGGAAGTTCATAGTTGCAGCAGCAAGCTCACGGAAAGCAAATGTATGAGCAGCAATTTGATTAAGCCCATCCCTTGGAAGCAGTAGCTCCCGTTTTGACCCTCCATTACTCTTTGAGCTAAGCTTCTCCCCACCTGCAACCGTCATCAAGACCAATCAATCATCTACCAAACGCATCCACAATCCAAAAACTCCAAGAACAAAAATCACCCTAAAAGCTTAAAACTTGTATCAGTGTCTCCAAGGCACAATCCCCAAATAACCAAATCTAAGATCCTAATCCTGATTCAGTAGGATCATGTGATCCTGATCCTCACAAAGTCCAATTCATCTATCAACACACAAACTAAGGACAAACTTGGAACTTGTGAATTAGATCAAAACAAGTGAAAGGATCACACTTTCCTCTGCACCTTACACCAATAAATACGAAAACAGTTGAAACAGAACATGCCCAAATAGCCTAAAACATCTGACAAGCTCATATATCCAAAGTAACAGTAGTGATTGAATGAGAGATCAAGTTCCCGTTTAGCTCAATCAGGATCATTGACAACCAGATCTTGTGGGCATGTAAACCATAAGAAGAAAACGAACGAAATGAGAAATCATGAACTAATCAAGAAACCTGAAGGGAGACCAGAGAGGCTATTAGATACTGTCGGTTGTAATTGCTTCTTCTTCTGACCATTAGATTCCTCAACTGGATTCAGCTTCTCGTCATCACTCGAATCAAAACACGAGAAACAACCCATCTCCTCCTCCTCCTCCTCCACTCAATTTTTCCCAAAGATCAGTAATCCCAAAAAAAAAAAACACACCCTTTCAATCCTATTGTGAAAT
>NC_025704.1:5777494-5781381 GCF_000633955.1 Camelina sativa | reverse complement strand
AAGCAAAAACTTTTAGATATACCCAGAAAGAAAGAAGGAGAATTGAGATTCTGGGTACCAATAAAAAAACCAACTTTGTTCAGATTCGAACTGGTAACAACGAATTGGAGTTGAGAGAGAAAGAGAAGAGAGGAGAGAGAGAGAGATGAAGCAGCTTCTTTTGTCGTCCACGAGTGTTCGTTCACACTTTTACCAAATTGCGAATTAACAATGACGCGTTTCCGAAAANTGACAACCAGATCTTGTGGGCATGTAAACCATAAGAAGAAAACGAACGAAATGAGAAATCATGAACTAATCAAGAAACCTGAAGGGAGACCAGAGAGGCTATTAGATACTGTCGGTTGTAATTGCTTCTTCTTCTGACCATTAGATTCCTCAACTGGATTCAGCTTCTCGTCATNTATCTCTTTCCCTCTAAACCTTTTTTTTTCCTCGTTGACTAGATTTTTTTATAATTCAATTCTACAATAATCTCCAATTCAAGCAAGCAAAATTACACTTTTTTTCTTTTGTTAATTTAAGCAAAAAAAAAAAAAAAAAACTTCTTTCTGTTTGTGGAAAACAAAATTAAGGAAAAAAATCCTTCTTTATTATTACACATTCTTCTCATTACAATGATTTGTTTTGAGTCAAAATAAAAAGCACAAAAACTTTGGTGTCTTTCTTTTTACTATTGATAAAGTGGATAAAAGCAGAAGATAAACGTTTCCTTTTTTACGTATATACTCCATTTGTTACCACCAATTGTAAAAAACTGATAACAAATGGTAAAGACCAATCGATTGATTGTTGTTAGATGCGATTTTGTGTTGATTGGAAAACTATATAACGGAAAGTTAGTTTTCTTGTGTGTATTTACGGTAAACATATCTATTAATAACATGATTTTATTTTATCGTTGTGACATACATACATGATAAGAATCATAATCCTTTAGCTTTCTTAAGATATTTTCGATTTTTGGATTTTTTTTGTTATTTGTTTATTACTGTAGATAATTTCATATTTTTATCAAATATTATTTAACATTGTCATTAATCACCAAAGATTTATTTCCAACTCCACGGTATAAAAAAAGAACAATGTTGGCAAAAATAAAAGGTAAAAAATACAATATCTTTAAAAAAAAAAAAAAAAAAATACAATATCTTGAATTCTGCGTTTTAGCTAAAATATCTTACAAATACAGAATAATTTATCAATATTTGTAAATATAGCTGTCTGCAAACAAAGAAAAATATATTTGTAAAAATAGCTTAGACTTGAATTTTTTTATGTCCACCTAAACACTTCTATTTATAGTCTCATATGAGAGAATGAAATATTAAATAGGCCCTTATCAGTTATATTGACAATCAACACTAGTTGATTCTCAATCAAAGCGAATTGAAACTTGCAATCAAACTATATTAATCTTCTTGATTGATTTGACAGTCAACCTCCGACTGTTTACTAACCGAATCATTTGTGAGATAAAGTGTCATTTACCAATCAAAATGATATTTTACAATATTTCATAAAATTCATATGTAAGATTTTTTTTTTTTTTTTTGTCAAAGGAATTCATATGTAAGATTCTTTTGGAACTTCATATATATATATATATATATATATATATATATATATATATATAGTTAAAATCATGCTTCAATAATTTTGAATCATAAAATCCAAGTGTTGTAACAATTTTTGGAATCTTATTGACGATCGCCAATGAATAAAATTTTGGCATTGGTAGAGATCCTTGATCGTTAGCCTCAATCAACGATTATCTTATATTCGTCAAATGCATGATTGGTTTTGACTTAACGCTTAGATGCACGATTTGCTTGACTTGCGGAAGAACTTAAGTATTGATTATGAAGAGGAGATAGTTTGTATAAATTTTTAGCTTGAAAAGTAGAGTAAATTAGTACTACATATCATCGATATATGTTCTTTAATACCATGTTGATGATCGCAGCAAGTCCGGGTCCTTTTGGCTAAAATACATGCAAAGCATAGACTTCAATAAAGAAAAAACTACATAAGCAGAGGCCTCAATGCTTTTTTTTTTTTCTAGCTTTATCAGGCTTTACGTGAGTAATGTATAGGCCGGCTCTAGACTCACAAAATTTTCTGGATCACATGATTCAGCCCAAAATCAAAATATACACATTATAAAGTTTGATGATCATGTTGAGTTTGATTAATATAAAGTACACAACAAATCTATAAAAGAAAAGTAAAAAAAAAAAACAGAGAGATCGTGAGACGCATAACCTTTCCCTTACCAGTCAACGGACGATGGGTTCCCAAAAAAACGAACCTCAGAATTAAAAGAAAAAATATATAATAGCTAAAACACAGAGAGCCAAAAAAAATTCACAATTAGTATCGTCGAAAAGAAAGAACAAAAAAAAAAAAAAACTCTAATAATGGATTATTAATCATAATAATCCTCACACTAATCTCCTCCCTTCTTCCCCCCATTTGTCTTAATTTCCCCAAAAAAAAAAAAAAAATACCAAAAAAGACAAAACAAAACAAAACAAAACAAAAACAGTTTAGTTAGTGTTTTTAATTTTCCCGGCGGAAAAAATGGACAAAACGGAATCATCGGACACCCATGTTCCCAAATCCGAAGATCACGATCACAAACCACATTCCGATGAATCGGAACAAAAACTTCATTCATCGACGACGGAATCGGAAACCACCGAGGCGAGTCTTGTTCAGGTGATGGAAGCCGTCGACGTATTCATCCAATCACTTTCTTCCGAGAATAATGATCCTTTACAGGAGATTCCACCGGCGGTGGAGCCATTCCCGGAGACGGTGGATTCATTGGTGTCAAAGATGGAATCTTCCGGGCTTGGACGAGACGAAACAGAGGACTCTGTATTCATCGACGCCGTTAACCGGATTTCAAAATCGGTTATGAGATTGAGAGAGCTTAAATTAGATTCAACTCCGGTTTCTTCTTGGTTAAACCGGGCAAGTTCGGTTCAGCACCGTGCTGTCTCTCTCCTCGACGAAGAGTTCCGTCATCTTCTTGATCGTTCCAGAGAAGATAATAAGAAGAAGAACAGAAACAACAACGATGGGAACAGCTCCGATCATAACCATTCTTCGGCAAACGAATCCGACCGATGCGCTTTACCGGACAATGATAAGGAGGAGGAGGAGGAAGAAAGCTTCCCGGATTTTTCACCGGAATCGATCTCGACGTTGAAGAAGATCGCCGGGGCGATGATCTTCGCCGGTTACGAATCAGAGTGTTGTATGTCATACGAAATGTCGAGACGGCACGCGTTCAAGGAGGAGCTGAGCGAGGTTGGATTCGAAGGGATCAACGTTGAAGACGTTCAGAGAATAGCTTGGGAGTCTCTTGAAGGTGAGATCGCTTCTTGGATCTCAATCGTTCGCCGTTGCTCCACCTTGCTTTTCCCCGGCGAGCTTTCTCTCTGCAACACCGTCTTCACCGATGCCTCGATCCGTAAACGCCTCTTCACCGGTTTGGTCTCCGCTGTTACAATCCGGTTCCTAGATTTCTCCGGTGCCGTGGTTCTTACGAAACGGTCCTCGGAGAAGCTTTTTAAGTTCCTTGACATGTACGAGACGCTCCGTGACTTGATCCCAGCGGTTGAACAATCTGATTCGGATCTGATCCAAGAGATTAAACTGGCTCAGACGAGGCTAGGTGAAGCAGCAGTTACTATATTCGGAGAGCTTGAGAAGTCGATCAAGAGCGATAACGGAAGAACACCAGTTCCAAGCGGTGCTGTTCATCCATTAACACGTTACACCATGAACTACCTCAAATACGCATGTGAGTACAAGGAGACACTAGACCAAGTGTTCCAACACTACGAATCGAATCAAACAGATACCATACCTGAACC
>NC_025704.1:5762597-5776418 GCF_000633955.1 Camelina sativa | reverse complement strand
GCTAATCTAGATATCAAATCGAAACTGTACAGAGACCCGTCACTGCGATACATATTCTTGATGAACAATGGGAGATACATTCTGCAGAAGATTAAAGGTTCGACAGAGATAAGGGATTTGATGGGACAGTCATGGACAAGGAAAAGATCGACAGAGCTGAGACAGTATCATAAGAGCTACCAGAGAGAGACTTGGGGCAAAGTGTTGCAGTGTATGAATCAAGAAGGGTTACAGGTAAACGGGAAAGTGTCCAAGCCGGTTTTGAAAGAAAGGTTTAAGATTTTCAATGCTATGTTCGACGAGATTCACAAGACGCAGAGCACTTGGATTGTGAGTGATGAGCAGATGCAATCTGAGCTTAGGGTGTCGATCTCAGCGTTGGTGATTCCAGCTTATAGGTCTTTCTTTGGGAGGTATAAACAACATCTTGATTCAGGGAAGCAGACGGATAAGTATGTCAAGTATCAGCCTGAGGATATTGAATCTTTCATTGATGACTTGTTTGATGGCAACCATCCTACTTCTTTGGCACGCAAGAGAAATTGATAACTCGTTGTCTCTTAAGCTATGAGGAGAACACGACTTGTTCCTTTTTGCTTCTTCCTTTTTTTATTTCCAACCCTTCTATCATTATCTTTCATTACCTTCATGTTTATAGAACCCGACAAAGCTACCATGAAAACTTTTTGTTTTTTTCACTTTTCAAAAGTTTGAGTTTCTTTTACTGTTAAGTCTATGTTTTAATATCCTGTTTGAACAGGTTGTGAGCGAAAATTGTTTAGAACTACTTAGGGATAAAGGCACAAAATTATCTTTCAGTTAAAATGTATTGGATATTTTTTGTGTTTAAATGATGATTTGAATTCATGATTTGTGATATATATTTTGACGAGATGTTAGAGCCTTAGTGTTTATTTTTTGGTAGCAATTGTATCTGAAGTTCAAGTTTCCCAAGATTGGAAGTTAAGTTATACATGTAATGTCAATATCTAATTTGCAAAAGACTTGTCTCACAAGAAAGCAATAGAAACCCTTCAATATCGACCAAGACAAGTATGTAGATAACTGTCATTATTTGAAAAAGTAGAGGCACATAAAGTAATAATTGGGGTTTAGCTCATAATACAGTATGTTTGGGTTAGAGATCTGTCCAAGTGGGAAAAGAGAAACTCTTTTCTTTCGGTAAAGGATCCAAATTAGATTTCTTCTACATGAGCATTTCTCACATTGTAACACCAGAATGAGCCAAAAAAGGCTCTTCACATGTCTTTGTTTTGTAGTGGATAAAGAATTTTAGTTAAACAGTGTGTTTGGGGTCAAAAATAGATCACGGACTGAATATATTGCAATCACACACACACACACACACACACACATACATACATTATCATCAAAAAAAAAGAACAGAAGAGAGAGAGCGAGTGAGATTAGCCACAATGTATCTTCCTCTCCTCTATCTTCTGCTTCTGGCTTCTTGCTTTACAGATCAAGCTTTAGGCCGTGGTCGTGGCCGGTCACCACCGGATGCAAGCGTGGACCCTTCTTCTCGCATCACAGTCGTCGGAGTTGTCTACTGCGACACGTGTTCTATCAACACTTTCTCAAGACAGAGCTATTTCTTACAAGGTCGGATCTTGATTTAAAACATCACATGAACTGTCTTTAGACTTAAACTTATCTGCTAACTTAGGATATAAGATTGGTCCATCTGGTTATTCAATGGAAACAACCGTTATATAATATTTGATCTAGAGTATAACATTACAAGAACTGTTCTTGGACTTGAAGTTATCTGTAAAATTTAGGACTTGTAAATCCTTTTCGATCTGATATGGTTTTGGTCTTTGATTTGGTTTTGTCAGGTGTGGAAGTTCACGTGACCTGTAGATTCAAAGCAAGTTCACCAAAAACAGCAGAGGAAGTGAACATATCAGTAAACAGAACAACAGACAGAAGCGGCGTTTACAAACTCGAGATCCCTCACGTCGATGGCATCGATTGCGTCGATGGAATCGCCATAGCATCTCAATGCAGCGCCAAGCTACTCAAAACCTCCTCCGACAACAACGGAGGCTGCAGCATCCCTGTTTTCCAAACCGCAACCAACGAAGTATCCATCAAATCGAAGCAAGATCGTGTCTGTATCTACAGCTTAAGCGCACTCAGCTACAAACCTTCCCATAAAAACACCACACTGTGCGGCGTTGGCGGCAAGAAGAGACATCACCGCAGACAGAAAGAGGAAGAAGCAAAAAAGGATAAGAGATTTAGAGATTCGAAATTCTTCTGGCCTTATCTGCCACCGTATTGGTTCCCTTGGCCATACCCTAATATGCCTTTGCCGACTCTACCAACGCTTCCATCTTTCCCTTTCCCTTTTCTACCTTTTGGAAACCCTAATCCGGCATTACCGGCACTGGACTGGAAAGATCCGACAACTTGGATACCTTATCTTCCACGTTTTCCTCCAGGAGATGGGACCAGATGATTCTTCTCTTTACCTCCACATTTGGTCTCCTCTGTTTTATTTTTTGTTGTTGTTGTGATATCATAATCCTCTGTTCGGAGGTTAATTGTGTGTGTTTACGATTTGATTACTTATTAATATGTAATTATTCTTCAGTTACAGAAGATTAAGATTTGGTTTAAGGAGGAAAGTTTTGATTGATTTGGTAAAAACAGAGCCATTTCTTTTCTTACAAGGTATATTTCTAAAACGTTGTTAACGTCAATGCAAAGTCCATGAACGATGAAGCATCATCGTGACGGACATAAGTTTGATGACCGGTGACTCGTCGAATTAGTGAAGACTGCGACCTAAAGAGTGTTACGTGACTGATCAGCTGTTTAAGAATTGGCATACATAGAAATAGGCTAATGTTGAGAGTGTGAGCGTGGCCAAATGTCTACTACATCTTGACTTTTGTGAAAGTTGAGATTGATATTATATATGTTTGAGCTTGATTAACAAAAAAGCATTGCATGCTTACAAACTGAGTTGGGGGTCTTTCACAAAATATAAACATACTGCTGAAGGAGAGAAGTTTCATGTACAGCCACAAACCTTAAAAACATAACCCAAAAAAAACCTAGGAGAGACTATCTTGACACTATGCTTACAACATGTGTTTTCCTTTAAAGGTCTCCACTTGCTTCTTGAGCCCATCGATGACATCAGAAGC
Source organism: Camelina sativa (assembly GCF_000633955.1). Lineage (NCBI taxonomy): Eukaryota > Viridiplantae > Streptophyta > Magnoliopsida > Brassicales > Brassicaceae > Camelina > Camelina sativa. The sequence goes on along the minus strand of NC_025704.1, from coordinate 5,773,236 downwards.
TTCCTGTTGCATTATACCAAATGATTTGAGTATATATGGCAAATTAAAAAATAAAAAGTGGATATTTTCTTATGTGGTAAATTACAAAGAGGACTTACCCTTAGTCTCTTCCTTAAGGCATTCTCAGTCACATCTCTGCGGGCTCTTTCTTCCTGAAAGATTTTATTCACTCCCTCCTGCCGATTTTCCAAGTTTTGGATCTTATCTTTTGACTCTTTAAGCTGGTTCATCAAATTAAACAGCGACACTTAATATATGCGTCCCCTAAAACAAAAATGACAAAAGTTTGTAAGATAAAAAAGGCTTACTTGCAACTCAAGCAGTTCGTTCTGTCTCTGCGCCTTCACCAAGTCCTGGATCATAGCTTTTGATACCTTAGGCTGGTTCATAATATTACGCAATGGAATTTATTATATATCGCCAAAACACCCAAATGACATACTTTTGTAAGATAAGAAAAACTTGCAAATCAAGAGGCACTTACTTCTTTCTGTCCCTGGGCCTTTTCCAAGTTTTGGATCTTAGCTTTTGACTCCTCAAGCTGTTGGTTCATATTGAAAGGATGAAATTCATTATCGCCACCAAAAAAGAAAAAGAAAGTCAAAATTTTGTAAGAGAAAAGAGTTTTTACTTGCAACTGAAGTTGTGCTTTTTCTCTCTGCAACTGAGAGACCACTTCGGCTGACTTCTGTTTCACCTTCTGCAACTCTGCTTCTAGATTAACTGAGCCTGTTTCTTGGAAACTACGGTACAAGAGAGAATTTATATTAGCATGGTACCGAAGAAGATAACATTATTTCAGATTCAGAGAAAACATCAGAGAGCGAACCTTCTTCCAAGAGGGGTTTTGTTCGTAGACCTGATCTCAGGTTGTATTTTTACACCACTTGCTTGTTGTGTATTAACCTATTTTGCAGAGAGATTTATTAGAGACTAGTATATTAGAACAAATGATGATATATATATTAGTACAAGAAGCTTTTTTTTTTACCTGAGTGTTTTGGTTTCTTACAAATGATTCAACATTTTGCCTGCATGGACCTGGTGCTGCAGTAGGAGATGGTCCCCTATTAAGGTTTGTGTTGTTCAAAGGCCGAGTAGTTTCTGTAACATTACTTTCATAATAACTCTTTTGTTTCCGTCTTGGAGCATAACCAATCTCTTGGCACCTTGAAGACCTATCAAATAAATACACAACTTGAGTGGAAGTCCAAAACCTCAAAAATAACCTGAGAGGTCTATAGTAGTGGAGAATGTATATTAGTACCAGTACTGCTTTTGGTGATGGATCAATCGGCCTTCAAGTTTAGCAAGAACCGCAGTTCTCTCAAAACCTTGCTTATTATGAGCTGGTTGTATGAAATTAGCTTCCAATATACCAATAACACCGCGTCCATCACTTCCAGCAGCAGTCCAAACCCTCCAAAATGGCTGATGAAGAACACAAGAAGAAATGTAAACAAGATAATCAACAAAAAACTATACCACTAAATCAGCTGTGAGTTAAAGGAAGTCACCTTGATAAGCCGGTTCTTATGGTAAACATTGAACCCTTGTATGTCAATGTGATGACGAGCATCTTTCACAAAGCCAAGCTTTATAGTAGCAAACATCTGTTTTTTTTTTTTTTTTTTTTAATTGGGAAAACACAGATAAATATTAAAGATTGTTTCAGAGACTATGAAAAGTAAGAAGACGAAGGTAAGGTATTATTACCTCTTGATCTGATGACCATTCTGGAGAACGCATAGGTTTGTATGTTTTCTCTTCCATCATCATCATGTCGTCTAAGATGCTGTGATGTTGAACATCTTTGCCACGAAGAATGATTCTGAAATTTGATGGACGTTCGAGATACAGAATCGATGCATAACTCTGCATAGAGGAAGAAAAATAAAACAGACATTAAATCAATGAACACTTGAAGTGGAATAGTTTGCAAATAGCATTATGTTAAGAAACATGGAAACTACATACACGTAGTGAGTGTCGATAAGTCAGGAAATGCCTCGAGTTAGGATTAGCTTTGGCCATTTCGATGTTCTTCTCATCTCTGTTTACACCTCTGAGTTGAATATCCTGTAGACAAAAAACACACATCAACATTTATGTTACTTATATTGTTAGTCCCAAATTGACTGTATTGAAAAAGTCTTGGTAAGTGATATTACATGAGGGTCTGTATCAAAGTCAAGTTCCAGCTTCCCTTCATCGTCCTCCCATAGATTATATATCACGATCCGAGTACCTTGCTCTTCTAGGTGATCAAACTGTACCATTTAACAAGTATAAAAGGTATATATATAACAAAAGGATATCTTCTGTATATATGTATAACAAAACCTGGTCCAATAAATCTTGTTCGGATAGGTAAGGTGACCACTTCATTATGGTCTCTAGATTATCAGACCAGTCATCTCTGGAGTTATAAACTATCTCCTTCCACTCGTTATTGACCAACTCATAATCAACCTACGCAGTGAAGAAAACAAAGTTTAAGACGTAATGTATTGAGAAGATAAGCAATCAATATAAGAATTTTTTTTACCGTGGGGACAATTGCTTCACACTTTCTTGTCTCGTAAAGAAACGTATATGATAGCATACCAATGCTCTGTGTCGGACTGAAACAGAGATAAGAAACACAGTTAATATCGAAAACGCGAAAACAAAATGAAGGTAAGAACCAAAATAATGTTGTGAAATAACTCACTTGTTTCCGTTGGTTCCTCGACAGCGTGAGAAGACAATTGCATCAGCACCAAGCCTCATTGTACTAGTTTTGAATCCATTCCCATCTACATTTGTTTGTTTTACAAATTTGAAGATTAATGCCAAGAACAGAGCTAAAAGAAAATAACTAAGATAATGAAATTGGAGACGCTTACATTGACCAACCCTATTAGCCATATTGCGTTTTCTTGAATACCCTAAAGAAAGGCACTCTCTAAACGTACTAGGATTCATCCCACCTCCATTGTCTGCAATGACATAAGTTTAGAGATTTCATAATCATATATAAAAATCAATGGTTAAGGGACTAATTAAAGCTTAATCATCACAGCTAAGAAGTTAGATTAACCTTCAACAATTAGAATGTTGCTTTTTCCGTCTCTTTCATTAGTTGCTGTATTGACATGAACATATGTAGCCCCATTATTCACCTGTGTTACACAAAACCATACGAATTATATAAATTCTAATGAGGTTCTGTTACGGACTATAAAAATTGACCAAGCTAGGAAGACTAATTTAGTCTTGGTTGTTGACTGATCATATGGATATATAAAGATATAAGTTACCTCGTCTAGAGAATTGTCAAGAAGTTCAGCCAAAGCTCCAAGTGCCCACTTATGGCTAGTGGCGTTCGCATGAAGAAATTGAGGATGGACCCTAACCGCCGCATCATTGCTACCTGCTTGCATGCAACACAAAAATTCACACAAATTAGGGTTTCGAATTGCAAAAGAAAGATCTCAAAATCTCTGTTGAGATCAAAGACAAGTGGTAAATTACAATAGCGAGGTATAGGCACAGATTCGTCGTCCTCGCCAGCTTTCCAAAACTGTCTAGAAAGCTTCGGAGTTTCAGGTGGCACGATCGTCAATGGTTTCACATCCAAGGGCACGATTTTTTGACAACCCTGAGAGGTGGTTTCGATCATCGTAGTCCTCGGTTTCTTAGTAGACAAGCTATTAGTATCATCATCGTCGTCGTTCTCGTAGCTTCTTGAATCTCTCTTGAGTCCCGGATTGGAGAAGGCATCACCGAGGGTCGGATCGGGAGAACCTGATTGGGGTTTAGGGTTTGTACTACCAGAATCGGTCATACCTCCGATCACCAGGGTCGGTTTCTTGGAATTGGTTAGAGAAGAATCCATGGTTGCAGTAGAAGAAGTTTCTAGGGTTTCGAATTCTAAGCAGCCTGAAGTGGGAGAGAGAGAGACGTGAGACACGACTCGGACTAATCGAGTAATGGGGAACGTCTTTATAGAAAAGAGAGTGGCGCCACTTACAAATAAACCTTTCAGCTTCCGGGCCCAATTACGTTTCTAACCCTCAAGCCCACCTGCGCAATCCATTAATAAAAGGTAATTTAGTTTTTCTTTTTTGGACAAAAAAGCTAATTTAGTTTTATTTTCCTTCTTTGTTCAAAAAAAAAAAGGTTTATTTTCCTTAATTTGCTCTAAACATCTACCAGCCCTATTAATTTCAGTTTATTAACTAATGAAATTTCCTCTTATGCCCCTTTTGAATTCAATTGAGACATATTTGTTGTTTTTAGAACACCTCATCAGTCAGAAGATAAACTTTGAACCACTTATAGAGATTATGAATACGAAAACATGAAAATAGGATTAATTAAAGTCTTTTAATGAAAAAAGAAATTCAGTTTTGCTCTAACCTGAATCAAGAAAACAAGAACCAACGTTCGGATCTCTTAATTCGAATAAAACCTCGAGTAGATAACAAAATAACTTGAGCGATTTCAGGATCGATAGCTAATATATAAAAAAGTGTAATGAATGATTTAGGATTGCTATGATAGCGCATATTTATATTACTAACAGTTATTACTTTTCTATCAAATTACCTTTTTTGTTCTTGTCAATCTTTTACTGATTACCTTTTTGGTAAATTTTTAATTGCAAATTACCTTATTTTGAAAAATTTATTAAATACTCTTTCCGTTTTAAATTACTTTTAGTTTAAGGTTATTTCACACAGATTAAGAAACAACTTAAATTTTCTAATTTACCTATCTATATATACATTTTCGAAGTACATTTTGGGTTATACTCTTTTAGTTTTCCATATTAAAAAACTTATTTACAAATTAATACCAAAAAAATTTTCAAAAATAACATCACTTCAGATTTTGTTTCCAACTAAAAAAATAACAGCAATCAATATGGAAACATAAACTATGAAATATTTAACCACACTTTCTATTGTGTTATGAATATATTCTATATCTGAATCTTTGGCAAACAAAATTTTTTTGATTTCCATTTTGTTTTCCAAAAACTGTGATCTTTGATTCTTAACGTAAAAAAAACTTCAATTACATCTATTTAAATATTATAATTAACATATATAAACTTAATATATATTTTAAAATATTAAGAATATGTAAAATTAAAATTTTTTAAATACTATATAATGTAGTTATATAGTAGATAAGTTATAAAGAGGACATGTTAGAATTAATAAAATATTATTAAATTTGTGCTAACACGGGTTAAATCCTCATTTTATTATTTATCAACACTAACTACATTAAAATGTTTGACATATAAAATAGAGTTGATTTAACTAATAATGTGTAAAATAATTAAATCATTAGGAAAAATATGACTTAATCACAGCGTGTAAATTACTTATTATGTGTTTAGATCCCTTATTTTTGTTATAATAATTAAAAATCAAGATAGAATCTCAAACACTAAACAAAACAAACTAAATATAACAAATAAGTTGTCATGAAATGTATTACGGGTTTTAAAATTAATATAAACATTTAGCCGCACAATAGCAAATTTTTTTAGTTATTCGTATATTTACAAAACATCCAATATTTAACAAATAAATACAACATAAAATATAAATTATAATAAAAATATGTACTCGCGGTGTACCGCGGGTTAAAATCTAGTTCTTTAATATATTTTCTAACTTTTTTATTGGTCAAACCATTAAAATAATTGAGATAAAATTGATATTCTTACCAAACATATATGCATTAAAAATCTAAAACAACAAGTATTGGAAAACAAAATATTTACTCTAGAATGAGAACTATTTTAGTTTTATTTCAGCATATGTACAAGTTTAACACATGTATTTATCTTATAATGCATGAAAAATCAAAATTATACTACTTTGTATTATCATTCTCTTTCTAATTTTTTTTGTTAAACATATATTGTATAACAATGTTAATTTGTTTGAATAAGTTACGGTTGATTTGTAAAAATTGATTTCATTATTTACAATACTATCTAACATAAAATTTAATTACATGAATTAAATACTTTAAATTAGATTTGTATTTGCATTTTTCACACCTGTATTTGTATTTGCAAGCTTTTGGTTCTTTGGAGATCATCTACGTAATTTTTTTACATTGATGCTTCTTGATGGTTGTCTATCATGGCCAGAATACATGTGGAAAACTACACATCCTAATTAGATTGTTGTTACGTTTGAGTGAATGTCTAATACGAAACATTTTTCACCTTTCAAATCAAAATCGATAGCCACGGGATTAATATTTATTAAATTCTTACAATATGCTATTCTTAATCACATCCCTTGATCCTAATTTCTTTTACTAACTTTTATGTTTTTTTTGGTTTTCTAGAACTGAATCTAACAGATGAGGAAAAACGTAATTATGCACTCCAGATGACAGAAGAGTTGATGTTATTCAACGGAGGCACTCTCAAATCATTCGAAGACATGCCGCAACCATCAGACCAAGGTGTTGACCATTCGAACCGTTTTATTACGGAAGAACTGAACTATAATCGTGATTCTTTAAAAGAAAAACATGATGAATGGATTCACATGCTAACTTCTGAACATAAAGCAATATATGATGAAATCACTGTAGCTGTTTTACAAAAGTCTGGAGGAGTGTTCTTTGTTTATGGATTTGGGAAACAGGAAAAACCTTTATCTGGAAAACACTATCTGCTACAGTTAGATATAGGGGATTGATTGATATTAATGTTGCATCAAGTGGGATTGCATCTTTGTTGTTAGAAGGTGGTCAAACAGCTCATTCCAGGTTCAGTATCCCTATTACTCATGATGATTTTACAATGTGTAATATCGAACCTACTTCTGATCTTGCTAATATGCTAAAAGAAGCAGCACTTATCATATGGGATGAAGCACCAATGATGAGCAAATATTGTCTTGAGTCTTTGGATAGAAGTCTATGTGATATAATATGAGATCCTTAGGGGAAGCCATTTGGGGGAAAAGTTGTTGTTTTTGGAGGCGACTTCAGGCAGGTGCTTCCGGTCATCCATGGAGCTGGTAGGGCTCAAATTGTTTTGGCTTCATTAAAACCTTCCTATCTTTGGGAACACTGTAAAGTACTAAGTTTGACGAAGAACATGCGGCTTATGAAGAATGGTTTGACAGAATCAGAGGCAAATGATATTAAGGATTTTTCAGAATGGATTTTAGCTGTTGGTGATGGAAGACTTGGAGAACCTAATGATGGTGAAGCTCTAATTGATATCCCAAAAGAATTACTTATCAGAAATGTAGATGATCCCATCGAAGCAATAAGTAGAGCTGTATATGAAAATTTGGAATTGTTGCATGGGAAAAATTATCCAGAGTTTTTCCGGCAAAGAGCTATCTTATGTCCAACAAATAATGATGTCAACACCATTAATGAGCGCCTGCTTGCGAAACTAGAAGGTAAGCATACTATTATGTTTGTTTTCTAATTACAATCGTTACATGCTACTTTAAACCAATCTTATAACTCTTACTCTCAAAACAGGTGAAAAAGTCATCTATTTAAGTGCTGATAGTATAGATCCCCAAGATGTGGAATCATTAAGCAACCCAATTTTCAGTTCTGATTTCCTCAACAGTATCAAGCTTTCTGGGTTACCAAATCACTGTCTACGGCTAAAGATTGGTGCTCCAGTTATTCTGCTCAGAAACATAGATCCAAAAGGTGGATTATGTAACGGTACAAGATTGCAGATATCACAGATGGGAATAATGTCTTAGAAGACAAAGTTATTACTGGAGATAGAGTTGGACATAAAGTTTTGATTCCTAAGGTTATGATAAAACCAACAGATCCCAAATTGCCTTTCCGGATGAGGAGGCGACAATTTCCTTTAGCTGTTGCATTCGCTATGACTATCAATAAGAGCCAAGGGCAATCACTCAATGAAGTTGGACTCTTCCTACCTAGACCTGTATTTTCTCATGGGCAACTATATGTGGCTCTATCAAGGGTGACATCAAAGAAAGGATTGAAGGTGCTAATTGTTGATAAGGAGGGTGAAATACAAAGCCAGACGATGAATGTTGTCTTCAAAGAAATATTCCAGAACTTGAAGAATTAGGCTATATTGATGTATGTAGCCTCCGTGTCTAATATTTTAAATTTTTAATAATGCATTTCATTTTGTTTTGAACAAGAAAGGTACTTCTTTTCTTTTAAAAACTTCTTATAATAAAGCAATAAACAAATTTCTTTAACTATGTTTTGTTAATAAACTAATCTTTCATATTGTAGGAAAGTAACTAACCTGTCTTATTGTAGATCCGAAATTGATCTCTTTCCCACCTTAATCCACAACTAAATTCACGCCCATTATATATGTAAACAAGGAAGATATATTAATACTGCATATTACACATCATTAAAATTTAAAAGTACTGCTTACAAATAACGGTTAAAGGTAAGTAAATATAAATTATAAGACCATAAATTTAAACTAACAAGGGAAAATTACCAAAACTGAAAAAATTTCATAGATGATAAATTACTAAAAAGACTTCTTATCAAATTACAGAACAACGAACAAAAAAATCAAATTACAGAAAATCTGCAAAGTTTATGAATATTGTATATGTTTTCATTTGCAGAATCTCATTACTACCGTAAATAACGAATATGATTTACTTAATAATCAAAACCTTCCAAATCTTAACGCAAAAAATTATACAATCTAGAATAGTATAAATAGGCACATTGTCACAGAGCTACTCAACAGACACATTTCTTAGTTCCACTCCTCTATTCCTATTATCACTTAAACTCTCGGTATGGCTACCAGTCAAAACAACAAAAACAATAAACATCCACTCCTTTCTGCTTGGTTTGATCTGAACAATCAATGTCCATATGCAAGACAACTCAATTTCTAAGATATTCCAGGTTTTTATTATTGGAATCCCAAAGAAAAAAAATTCATAAGAAGGCAAAGAACCATCAAGAGACAGAGGACAACATATGTTAAGATTGATGGTGATATATATTTGAAACTCCTATTTAGGTATATCAAGGGACCAATAAGTAATGAAGATATGAGGACATACAATGGAGTGATTTACGATTCATACAAAGAAGCATTTTTGGCGAGAGGTTTATTAGAAGAATAAAATGTTAAGGATCACAATCCATCTACCTATTTGTTTTTTTATCTTCTTAAAATTTCTACTCTAGATTGCTTTCTGGCTTAATTTCATCAATAATAAAACTTTCATGTTCTGTTTATTTCTGTCAAACGAAATCAAGAGGTTTATTAACTCTGACTCAGCCAAAAATACTAATAATTATGAGCCAAATAAATTATTTGTAACAAAACGAGCAGAAACAAAAATGGTGTTGAATTAAATCTTGAATAACTTACAAGGAGAATAACTTACTAGGATTGTATATGAGATTCATTCTTTACTCCACTTCAGATTTTATAAGGTAGTTTAAACTAACGAAAAAAGCAGAATTAGCAGAGAAAATAGGCAAAGTAGACATTATATTTGTTTAAAGAAGATGATATATATAGCTGGTGTTAAACCACAATTGATTTGCTTTCTTACCATTGATTTGCTTTCAATACACAACTATGTTCATAGTCTTTCTTCAATCCAATTTATGCAATTCCAATGAGCGTCTAATTCAAAGAAATTAAACCCTGTCAAAAGAAAATGGTTAACATTAGACTTTTGAATTGACCAGAGTAGATGTAAAGACAGAATTTAAAAGGGTTCTGGATACTTATCTTTCATTTAGGCTTGTTTTATTTGTTTTCCTGTTTTTAAGAACAAATCAACAAAAAAGGAAAACAAAAAATTCAAGATAAATTAGTATATTAATTCGATTTAAACAACAAGAAACCAAAAATTACAAATTGGAAAAAGATTCAAACCTGTTAAAGAAGACCCATATTCGATCCAATACGTTTGGAATCCACACTTAATCTATGACGAAGAATAATAGAATAAGTAAATGAGAAATCCATCCATACATAATAGATATAGTAATTGAGAAATCTACATCGAATCTATGACGAAGAAGGAGAAAATTGAATTAAAAGATCAATCTATTACCTTACTTATCCATTGATGTCGAAATCTGAGAATTACAAAAAGACAGATTATCGGATAAATCCGATCAATTTTGTGTTATCGGAGAAAAAAAGACAGATTATCGGATAAATCTGCTGATGGAGGTTTTACTGGGATTCCGAACTCAAAATATCATTGCCTCAGAGATTATCGGATAAATCCGATCAATGTTGTTGAATCGATTTTTTCTAGATCAAGAAAACTCTCTCTGTAAATCGTTTCTACTTTTCTTGATTTTTTTTTCTTTCGACCGATAACAAAATTCAGAGGATAAGAGTGTTAATGGGCCAATTTCGGATTCACAATAAAAAACCATCTATTCTAGTGATCAACACTTATAAAATTATGGCCCATTAATTTATTGTTTATGTTTCATCTATACTAATATGACGATACATTATCTTTATGCTCATAGTAATACAAAGTAAATGAAATTTTAATTTATTTCAGATTATAAATATAAATTAAAATAAAAAGAAATTAAAAAAAAAAAAAAAACCCACACGTATTTTTTTTTTTTTCCACAA
>NC_025704.1:5742821-5762312 GCF_000633955.1 Camelina sativa | reverse complement strand
ATATATTGATTAACAAAGATCATTACATAGAGAGTTGCTCAGCTATGGTGGCTTCAAAACAGAGTCAGTGTAATATTGAGAATTTATACATCCATTCTTAGCTAAGGCATGTGCCACCCTATTACATTCTCTCTTTGTGAAAGTAAATGAAATTTGCCCTATTTTGGAAGACCAAGCTCTTATGTCATGCAGAAGATTTGTTAAGGAGACATCCATAGTATAACCATTTACAATTTTAATCAGTGTTTCACAGTCTCCTTCAAAGATAATTGCTTGATAACCACGAATCCATGCTTGTTGAATCGCTATAAGCAATCCTTTTGTCTCTGCCTCTAGTGGAGATCGTACATTGTGTAGTTTAGTTGCTCCCCATACTATTGGTTCACCTTGATGGTTCCTAAACATCCATCCTCCTGTTGCCTGATGTGTCTGATAGTCGAAACTAGCATCAAAGTTGCATTTCAGATACGGTTGAGTTGGCGGTAACCAAGTACTTATGTTTCGGTGTGTTGCAGGTAGTAAGGACGATGTGTTCTTTAAGGTGTTTATCCATTCTTTTGTGTCCGACTTTGACATTAAAACTGTTGTCGACGCACTTTCACGAAAATTATTAAAAACTTGATTGTTTCTTGCTTTCCAAACGCGCCATATCAGAACAAAGGGCAACAGAGAGTCATGTAAATTGGTTGTTTGTGATTGGAATGATAGCAGTTGGTCAATGACATCCTCTACACTTGAAGGTAGGTGAGAAGTGTTTAAAGAAACAGTACCGGAAAGTCTCCATGACATTATGGCAAAAGGACAAGAAAATAGAGCATGATGGATTGACTCCTCTGTTTGACGACACCGTGAACATAAAGGATCAATGTTCATACCTCGTGATCGTAACCGTGTAGTGACTGGTATAGCTTGACATAATATACGCCACAGAAAATGTTTGATCTTTGGTTGTAACCTTAGCTTCCAAATTTTATTCTTTAGTTCCACTGAACCATGAGGTATATTCGGGATATTTCCTGGATCAAAGGGATAGTGTGTGATGAACCAGTAACCAGATTTTACAGTATAATCCCCGGAGCGAGTATAATTCCAAATGAGTTTATCCGAATATTCATCTTGAGAGAGGTGGATGTTTTTAATCATCTCTTGTTTCGACTGTTGAACTGAGTTTAGTAGTTTTTGATTGTCCCATGTCCGAGAATCACCCGTTTTAATGATGAAATGATCAAGTGTTGTCGATGATTGTACTGGTGAGGTTTGGACTAATCTTGGTGGATGAACTTCAAGGAAATTATCCTCCCCGATACGGATAGTCTTACCATCCCCCACAATGTATCTAGAACCTTTATTATATTTAGTTACAAACATATTAAAAATATAAAACCAAAAACTTTTCTATTTGGCAGATAATTTATTTTCAAATAAAAATGAATATAATCATTAACAAATGGATTTCAGCTTAAGGTTCCTGAAAAAAAAACAACCTATCTACTTCAGGGTTGTATCACCGTCTAAAGCCCGTCAAAACACCGTGTACACACAACTTCATTACTAAATAAATAAAATAGCCAATGTTTATTACTAATAATAAAAATATTCAAAATATAAACTTTTTGGATTCACACTACTAATGTGTCATATTTATACTATTAATTGGGGAGTACACTTAGGGATAAAATATATATATATATATAACATATATACATGTTGCCAAACAGATCCATTTGCATACATAATAAAAAAAATGAAACTTCCCTAAAAACTGGTAACAACTATTAAAGAAATAAATAATTAACTTTTTATAATTGGTTATAGATTTCATATCTATTTTTTGATATAGGTATAAAGCATAAATAATTAATTTCGAATATATTAAGTTTTCCAAATATTTTTCTAAATTAAATATTAAACATGTATAGTTTTTTAAATGAAATTAAAGCCAACAAGATTAAAAAATGAAATTTAAAATATTATAAGAAAAATGAAATTATTTCTATTAATAATTCCTTGAATTTATATAGTTATTAAAATTTTATAAAATAATAAGAGTTTTCCGTAATTAATAACATACCAAAAATGTAACTATTATTTAACAAGATTTCCATAACAAATGAATCTAATTAATTTCGAAGTATTTATGAAAATAACTTAACGTAATTAAAATAGATGATTTATTTTAAGAAATCTTGAAATAAAATCAGTAATTATTTACCAAATTACTAAAATTTATGGATTATTTCTAAAGCTAAACTTATATATTTACTCATCGTTATAATAGGAAAATCAAGACAATTAATTCAAAATCCAATCTAATCATCCATATAGATTCAAACATATTTTATATGCATTAACTGAAAACTTAATAAGTTTTTAAAAGATTTTATGTAGATTTTTTAGTTTTAAACGTAAGAGTAAAAATGTTTACTCTTTCCAGCTTATAAATAGAGAAATCGACATAACATTCACATACATATACAGTTATACACCACTTTAGCACTATTTTTGTATCTCTTTGTTTCTGAAAAAAAAAAAAAAAGGTGTCTCTGTATTGAGTTTGCATAATATACCTTGCTAATATCTGCTATATTTTTTTTTTAGTTCGCCAATACTATGTATTTTTTTTTTCCAGCAAAAATGATTTATATTAATGAATTATGAAAGTCATTACATAAATAGCTTGTTAGCCATGTTGGAGGAATAAATTGTTCAAAGTAGAAATTATTAGATGTACAACCATGCTTTGCTAAAATATGAGCAACTTGATTACAATCTCTTGGTGTGTAAATAAATTGACAACTCTGCATATGTGAGGCCCAATACTTGATATCAAGAGTGATGCTTTCTACAGATTGATCAAATGACTTGTTGCCAATACTATGTACTATGTCCAGTTTATGATTTATGATCTTATGATTTGTTAAATTTATAATTTTCTGTCGTGTATATAAACATATATAAATCAAGATTTTTTTTGAAAGCATATATTTTCTATCTAGAGATGATATATAAGAGAAGATTGTAGTATGAACGGGTGTTCATCCAATTGACATAGCATCTGCAAATTAAGAAAATTACATTTAATTGCTTAAAAGAAGTCCACATTTTTTATATGAACCCGATAAGTCACAAAATACTATATTAGTGTTTGTTTTTTTTTTCAGTTTTTATATATATTTATTTAAGAAATCTCAGTAGGAAATTCTTAATAGAGTATGTAGTTGATGTTTGCATTAACATTAATTAACTTTTGAAACCAGCAAATACAACAAGGGGTACGTATACATAAACTATATAAGTACAATTAATCCTCAATGACTATATTGTAATCAGCTATATGTATTAAATTAAATTCTTTTCTTATTTTTACAAATATATGATGTTAACAGTCTTTATTAAAATGACACTATAATTTGGGATATATATGGAAAAGAAAACAAAAAAACACATATGGCAGTAAAATTTTATAACATGAGCACCTTAAAATTTGTTTCTAAGTCATGTTATCTTTAAAAAGTCTATTAAATTGAAATTTGAGTATTTGAGCGTTGATCTCAATACTTTTAAAAATTTTATAGACTTTTAAGTCATGGTTACCTTGAATCTCTAATGGAACATTCAAGCTAACGATGACTCATAGTATAAAAATTTCTAATCCAAATCTTAAAGTACTGATTAACACTCAAACACCCAAATATTTATAAATCAAAATGACAAAATTTTGGGTTAATGACGTTATACTATATAAATATGTTTACACATATTAAATAAATAATTTTAATTCTTGACACTATTAAAGATTAAATTCAAAATAAAATAAAAAGAAAAATACATAAATATGTTTTATAACAGCTAAAAGTATTTAAAAAAACATAATCTAATATAGGTGAAACATATATAAAATAGTATGAATAAAGAAGTCAATTAATTTTGTAATGTTTTTATTAAAACATATGATATATACATATACTATGAATTATATTTATGTTTATTTCATACGGGAGTTCTAAAATTAATGTTTTTGTCCGGTCTCCTCCCGTTTTCAATCAGAATACAAAATTTTCCCATATCTGGAATGTTCCATATTGAGAATGCTTTCTATTATGCAACGAAAATTTGAGAACGGGTGTAGTAGATAATGGAACTTGACAAAATGAAAAGAAAGTTACGGCCATCCTAAATATTTGTATATGTTTCAAACGGGTTTTCATCGCTGTTAGCGGTTATAAATCCAATTTGATAATTCACAAATTTAACATAATCTAACCAATCATTTATTTGATTTAGTTTGTTACCAGTCCAACCGTTATGTTGTTCCAAATTTTAAGATACTGGTGAAATCATTATTATTTTAAATTTTCAAACATTAATAAACCAAACCAAATATCAAACTAAAATTTCAATTAGTATAAGTTTAATTATATATACAAAATTTATTTTGTTTGATAAACATAAGGGTCTCAACCTAGTACTCATATATATTAGAAAAGGGGAAAAAGCTTAAAAATACCTCATCTAATTTTATTTTGGACAAATAATACCTGATATTTTTCTATTGGAAAAATAATAGTTCTTTTAATTAATTAAAGCTGATTAATATCTCAACTATTAAATGTTGGAATTTTAATACCTAGCACGTGTATTATTATTTTAAATTACAAATTTGCCCTTAAAATTCTATTTGTTTTAATTAAATCAGAAAAAATAATTTAAATAATTCTATTTTTTTCTATTTTTCATTTTTTAAAATTAATTATTTCTGATTTAATTAAAACAAAGAGAATTTTAAGGGTAAATTTGTAATTTTAAAATAATAATACACGTGTTAGGTATTAAAGTTCCAACATTTAAAAGTTGAAATATTAATCAGTTTTAATTAATTAAAAGGAGTATTATTTTTCCAATAAAAAAGATCATGTATTATTTGTATAAAATAAAATTAGATGAGGTATTTTTAAGCTTTTTTCCCCATTAGTAACCCACTTTTACTTCATCTTTACACTTTATTTTAAAACTACATAAAAAAAACAACTATAACTTGATATCTCGAATAAAATGTCTCTCAGACTCATTCGTGCTATTATATATCACACACAGTACACACACTCATCGTCGTCACTCACCAACCAATACAAACGCGAGCTAAAGCGTTTTTGAGCTCCCATGGCGGCCTTCACGATGACTCTGGTTCGTTTCCCTTTTGATTTTTTTTTTTTTTTAAATTACCTTTCCGCTTCTTCGTCGTCTCATCCTCTTCTCATACTCCTAATATTTTTGGTATTTATCGTAGTCAAATCCGAAGTCGCTCTCACCTTCACCACGAAGACTTTATCAGATCAATTCATCCGCTCACACATCTACCTCTTTCCGATTCGGAACCAAATCTGCCTTCGATTCAATCTCGTTTTCGTCTTCAACTCCCTTCTCCGCCTCATCGCTCCTCCTTCATACCAAAAGAAACAACCGCTGCTTCTCCGTTCAATCGAATGCTGAGGTTAGAAGATTCTCTCATCTCCTAATCTTTGTATGATGGAATTGTAATTCTTAAAACTCTAGGGTTTTTTTCATTAGATTTGCCTAAGCGATTGAATCATAACGTGGATTTTGTATTACACAGCTAGTTGCGGAACCCCAATCGAAGATAACGCACAAGGTGTATTTCGATATAAGTGTTGGAAATCCAGTGGGAAAGTTAGCTGGGAGGATTGTTATTGGATTGTATGGTGATGATGTTCCCCAAACTGTGGAGAACTTTCGTGCTTTATGCACAGGTAAGTTATCATCTCATATGGGATGTTCATATCATCTCAAGGTGTTTATATACGGTCAGTGAATGTGATTGTTCTTGCTTAGGTGAGAAGGGATTTGGCTACAAGGGTTCGACATTCCATCGTGTCATCAAAGATTTCATGATTCAGGGAGGAGACTTTGAGAAGGGGAATGTGAGTTTTTTCTGACTGAACTCTTTATAGCACGGTTCTCTGTCTTTTCTGTTTCTATCTGACCCTGAAAAAACATTGTTACATTAATACCTCTCTTAAACTAAGAAGAAGAAACTTCACCACAAAAAAGTTGTATATTTGCCGACAGTGGATGTGTTGAGCTCTTTAGAAGATAGAATGAGTGGAGTATGCTCCTATCCATAAAATCTCTTTCTGACTGCCATGGAGTTCCTTGAATCCTCCCACTCTATATGTTCTAAGTAGTGGGGTAGAATGTAGTTTCTGCCAAAGGTCAATTTGAAGAAGTTTGAGTCATACCATGATATCAGTGGCTTTATAACAACTATCCCTCACATTTTAGTCTTTTCTTCTTTCATATAAGTAAAACCTCGGCTGGAGACATAATTTGTGGTAGGGAACTTATATACCGTTTCTTGGATATATAGCTCTAGCTGTAGCTCTTCTCTGCATGTCTCATCTAGATCTTCTTTTGTTATTTTTCTGTTTCTGCACATCCCAGAAACCAAAGCTCATTCTAGTAACTGCTAGGATAGTTTCATTATAATGATACAGAAGTCTAATTGTTGAGCAGGGAACTGGAGGTAAAAGTGTATATGGCAGGACATTCAAGGATGAGAATTTCAAGCGTAAGTCTATTATTCTTATTTAACATGTAGATCTGTTTCCTTCTTTTTCATTCTGCCCAGCTTTGCTTTGTCATTCATACTCAAGAGTGTTTCCTTAGATAATATTTCATGATAAGTAATAATGTGCAATATGTTGCAGTATCCCATGTCGGACCAGGAGTTCTGAGTATGGCAAATGCTGGCCCTAATACAAATGGAAGTCAGTTCTTTATCTGCACTGTTACGGTAATAACTTATAAAAGATCTCCCTCTCTGGTTAAGCACTAATGTGAAATTAGAAGTTAAAACAGTATCTTATAAGTAGGCAAGAATCTCGCTTAATGTAATTCTCTAGCGTCAATAGTCCATCTGAACACGGGTATTATATAGAAATCAATTAGATGACCTAGAGAATCGAATCTTGACATTGGATTTGGATTTTAACGAAGAGCCATTTGATCTTTGTTGCTAAGTTGAGTGTATATCATATTAATATGAGACGTGATGTGGACAGACGTCATGGTTGAACGGAAGGCATGTGGTGTTTGGGCAAGTAATAGAAGGAATGGAAGTGGTGAAGCTGATAGAGGAACAAGAGACAGACAGAGGAGACCGTCCCAGGAAGAAAGTGGTCATAGCAGACTGTGGTCAACTTCCAATGTCTGAAGCTTAAGTATTAAGATCTAAAACTAAAACCTTGTAGACATGAGATGGAGCCTATGTGTTTGCATTTTACACGCTTTCTTTTGTTGAATGGATTGAATTCCTTTACATCATTTTCTTCCGTGATTACCAAAAAAATAAGAATTAGAAAAAAACATTCCGCTGCCGAGGTTTGAACCCGGATTTCATCAGTTTGAAATTAACCTTGTGTGCTACAGCGGATCTGTTGCACATATCTACCATCCATCATATAAAGCCTACTTTCAAAATCTATTAACACATGTTTGTTTTTCTGCTTAAGTTGATTTGGTCAACCTTTCTGGATACATTATTAAAAAACATGAATTTGCTGGAAACCCAAACTCAAATAAAAACTCTTGTGTTTCACGACTCGGTCCAACAGATATGTTACTTTTTTACTTTGGTTAATTAGATAAACTAACCGATATTGTGTTTCACGTTAATTATAGATTACTAAAAAAATAAGAGAAAAATCATTCCGCTGCCGAGGTTTGAACCCGGATTTCACTTCAATTGAAATTAACCTGTGTGCTACAGCGGATTTGTTGAACATATATCTCATCCATTTGTATATAAAGCCTACTTTCTAAATCTATCAACACATGTTTGTTTTTCAGCTTAGGTTGTTGATTTGGTCAACCTTTCTGGATACATTATATCTCCGAATCAGACGCAGAATACCACAACCAACTAAGACATTTTTTTCCTCGTAGAAAATAAGAGAAAACCCCTTTGCTTTACTTATTTACTATATTTTATCCCGCCGCTTGAATATAATTTTTATTATTATTTATATTTTATATTGTATTTGTTTGTTAAATATTAGATGTTTTGTAAATAGAGAAATAATTAATTTCCCAACTGTTTGTGAAGTTAAATATTTATATTAATTTTTTTAACTCGCAATATACTTTATGACCATTTGTTTACCGGACGTTTGATATGAGGTTGTGATCAAGTGAGAAGGCTACTATGGGACGTGTTCTGGCTGTTCTTTGTCGGATCTTTTTTTTTTTTTTTGAAAAATCTCTGTTTTTGTGTTTTCTATTGATTGTATATTTTTATATTTTGGTTTATTATGATGGTACATATATTTAAATAGTACGTACTCCTTGTCCTATAAGAGTTTTTGGGTAAAAACACAAAGATTAATAAACAATAAGTATTTTGTCATTTATAAAACATCAACAAATAGGAAAATATACTGCAAAGTTAAAATTGTCATAAATTGTTATATTAATAAAAACTGTACATAGAAATTTAAGAAAATATTATAAAATAGAGCAAAAAAAAGCCTTAAACTCTTATACCATGTCACTGAGAGAGTATTAAAATGAAATTTATTAAAATGTTACAAGATAAAATCTAAAAACATGTATATTAAAACTTAGTTATTCTCAATAATTTTTTTAAAATTTTTTACCTGTGTTAGGCCTTATCTAGTATATATATATATATATATATAGAACCATGTATATTTTTTAATTTTAAGATAAATGTAATATATTAAATAAACATTATTCTCCATTTAAAAAAGATATGTAACAAAGTAATTTATTTACTTTCTACCAAAAAAAAAAGTAATTTATTTACTAATTAAAAAGTCTTTATAGAGAACTTGATCCCCAAGCTACTGAATCAAGTTTCTGATCAAAAAAATCTCGGAACATTTAATCTCCGATCCGATAGTCTCGTATCTTCGGTACATTAATTACCTTATACTTTGTAACAACTTTAGGTAACCCTACCTAGGTTAGTCGGTGGTTACGTACTTGTATAAATATTAGGTACAGCCTTCTTTATTCGATATCGCTCTTATTCTCAATTCCAATCCTCAACTCTCTTCCTTCTCTCGACAGACCGTCTTATCGTTTCCTATATAACCATGGCTTCTTCGTTGGTTGGTCCACCCGAGATACCAGACTCCTGTGCTCCCCTCACAATACCCAACACCAAACCGATCACAGCTTCTGGTCCCAGCAATCCAGCAATAGTGAACGCAATGGTCTCAAACGCCAACACTCCACCGCCGACGGGACAAACCGAGGATAGACCCACCACGTACCTCGCCGCTCTCCTCAAAAACATCGACACTTGTCGTCCCAGCGTCGCAAAGGTCTCAAACGTCAGGAACTCAACTAAAGCCAACGTCGTCAAATCTGTTAGACCGGTTAGACCGGTTAGACCTGTTAGAATGGTTAGACCGGTTAGACCGGTTAGACCTGTTAGACCTGTTAAACCGCTAAAAGTAAAAAAAAAATCACCTGAGATGGGCTATACTGAGAATGGATCCGCCACGTACCTCTCCTCAGGCAACCCCTGCCTCGACTTCTTCTTCCACGTTGTTCCCTCCACGCCCAAGGCTTCTCTGGAGAAGCGCCTACAGGAGGCTTGGGGTCACGACGCCTTAACCACTCTCAAGCTTATCTGTAACCTTCGTGGAGTACGTGGCACTGGAAAATCTGACAAGGAAGGGTTTTACATGGCGGCGTTGTGGCTCCATAGTCGCCATCCCAAAACCCTAGCTTGTAACCTCGAGTCCATCTCTAAATTTGGATATTTTAAAGATTTCCCGGAGATTCTTTACCGGCTTGTACAAGGATCTGAAATCCGCAATATCCAGAATTCGGAATGGATCGATACGATAGAGGCAGCAGCTCGACGTAGAAGAGCTCGATTTTCTAGTCGTGGTGGTGGTGGTCGTGGTTTTGGTCGTGGGAGGGGTCGCGGAAGGGGTCGCCGTGGTTTTACATTCAGGCCGTTAGCAACGAGGCAGCAGAGGGTAGAGAACGCAGAGAGGAAGAATCAAGAGGAGAAAGCCAAAGCAAGCTTGGCGCGCAAGCAAAATAAGGTTTCAATGGGGAAGAAGGCATTAACAAGATATACTAACGATCCAAACTATAGGTTTCTCCATGAAGGTGTGTCTGATCTATTCGCAAATCAACTAAGGAGAGACCTAGAATTTTTGACATCCGGCCGACCAAACAAAATCTCCCTAGCGGCTAAATGGTGTCCATCGCTTGATTCTTCGTTCGACAAAGCAACTCTTGTCTGCGAGAGCATTGCCAGGAAGGTGTTTCCCCGAGAATCATTCCCGGAATACCAAGGCGTGGAAGAAGCTCACTATGCGTACAGAGTTCGTGATCGGCTACGGAAACAAGTTCTTGTTCCCCTCCGGAAGACTCTGCAACTCCCTGAAGTATACATGGGAGCGAAAGATTGGGCATCTCTCCCTTACAACCGTGTTGCATCAGTGGCGATGAAGTCGTACAAGGAGATTTTCTTGAAACACGACGCAGAGAGGTTTCAGCAATATCTTGACGATGCGAGAATGGGGAAAACCAAGGTAGCCGCC
This sequence comes from Camelina sativa, assembly GCF_000633955.1. NCBI lineage: Eukaryota > Viridiplantae > Streptophyta > Magnoliopsida > Brassicales > Brassicaceae > Camelina > Camelina sativa. Next base: position 5,751,708 of record NC_025704.1, on the reverse strand, counting down.
GGTGCTGTGTTACCTCACGAGATAATAAGAGAGTTAGACGGCGGAGACGGTGGACAAGTCGCTGAGCTGCAATGGCAACGAATGGTTGATGACCTTAAAACGAAAGGTTCTTTGTCGAACTGCATGGCTATTTGTGACGTTTCCGCATCTATGTACGGTGTTCCAATTGAGGTTTCAGTCGCGCTTGGTTTGCTAGTCTCTGAGCTATCAGAAGAGCCATGGAGAGGAAAGCTTATAACGTTCAGCGAAAACCCTGAACTGCATTTGGTGACAGGAGACGATTTGAGATCAAAAACAGAGTTTGTGAGGAACATGCAATGGGATATGAACACTGATTTTCAGAAGGTGTTTGATTTGATTCTTGAAGTGGCCGTAGAAGGGAAGCTGAAGCCGGAAGAGATGATCAAGAGGGTGTTTGTGTTCAGTGATATGGAGTTTGATCAAGCGTCGACTTCGACTTCACCATACAATAGATGGGGATGGTCGCCTCCGACTCCGAGTAATGGATGGGAAACAGATTATGAGGTGATTGTGAGCAAGTACAGAGAGAAAGGGTACGGAGATGCTGTGCCGGAGATTGTGTTTTGGAATCTGAGGGATTCAAAGTCAACCCCTGTTCTCGGAAACAAGAAGGGAGTAGCTTTGGTAAGTGGGTTTTCGAAGAATCTGATCAAAATGTTTTTGGAACATAATGGAGAGATTGACCCTATGATTATCATGGAGTCTGTAATAGACAGAAAAGAGTATAAGTCGCTTGTTGTGGTTGATTGATAAAAAGATTTCTACTTCTTTGTTTTGTATTGCTTATTGGTGGGGCTGTTACTTTGTTGAGTTTATTTTTAATGGTTTACTCAAACCCTAACGATTCAAAACATAACAATAAATAATGTCAAATTACTTCATTATGCTAAATTCTTAATTGCTGAGCATAGAATCAAGTAATCAGCGAAACAAACGAGCAAGTAGTCTTCTACGTTCATTGATCAAGTAATCAGCGAAAGAAACAACCAATCAACACATAAGTTTCTAGGGTTGTTGATTTGGTCAACCTTTCTGGACTTTGCTTTACTTATTTATTAATGGTATACGTACAGAACCAAATGACCAATTAAAGCTGTAAAAAGAGACGTGGGAAAAGCTTGAATCCTAAGATTAATCTATATCAATATGAAAAAGAGACAACACCAAACAAAGAAAGTGTTTTTACTGGTCAAGGCTAACGTCACCCCATTGCACCTTATGCTTAGCAGCTAGATAATGAGCACCAACTGGACCACGACTGCCATAAGGATAGTACTCAGGGATTCTCTTCTTCTCTTCAATCTCTTTAATTAACGGAGTGAATACTGACCAAGCTGCATCAAGCTCGTCACTTCTTATGAACAACCTTCTTTCTCCTTCTATTGCATCTAACAGAAGTCTCTCATATGCGTCTGGTATCTCTTTTGAATACCTGTCTGAGTATAGAAGATTCAAGTTACTACGATCTAATCTCATTCCTAAACCAGGGACCTTGTTGTTGATTCTCAGATAGATTGCTTCATCTGGTTGGACACGGATCACAAGTTCATTTGTAGCTTGATCAAGATTAGAAACTGTATTCCGGTTATACAAATTCCCCGGAACATGTCTGAACTGCACCCTTATCTCTGCACTGTAGATTATACTTATATCAGTAAGAGTCAATATACAAAATTTCACAAGTTATGAAGTTATAGACACTACCTCCTGGTGTGTAGTGCTTTGCCAGCTTTCATTAGAAAAGGGACGCCCTCCCATCTTGCATTGTCAATGAAAAGAGCAGCAGCTGCAAATGTCGGAGTCAGACTACCTTTTGGTACAGTTTTATCATCGGTGTAGGCTGGATATGTGACTCCTCCCTTTGTGTGACTCTTGTATTGTCCTATTACCACATCTTCAACTCGAATTGGCCTCATTGAACGTAACACCTTAACCTGAATTGTGCACGAGACTTTCATAATATGCTTTCTTGAACCAACCCCAAAATTTTGTAGGAAATAGATATTATACCTTTTCATTTCTGATATCCTCTCCATCCAAACTAACAGGTGTTTCCATGGCAAAGAGGGCTAAGATTTGAAGCAGATGATTCTGCATTATATCTCTTATTATTCCGTAGTTGTCAAAGTACCTGAAATAAACATAAGAGAACCGATATAAGCTTTCAATGCAGAAGAGATATAAAAGCCAGATAATGGTAAACAAGCAATTTTACCCTCCACGTCCTTCAGTGCCGAAATCTTCAGAAAATATAAACTGAACATTCCTTATGTACTGCCTTGACCATAGCGGTTCAAATATAAGGTTTGAGAATCGAAGAACAGATAAGTTCTCTACTAGCTCCTTCCCTAGGTAATGGTCTATCCTGTAAGAATTATCATATTAGCACAGCATTCAATAGCATCATCATTACAAGATAAACAAAGCTATAAGTGAAAGATCTCCGACCTAAAAATTTGATCCTCCTCCAAATATTGCTTAAGTGATTTTGTTAAAGCAGCTGAGGTTTCAGAATCTCGACCAAAAGGTTTCTCGACGATGACCCTGGTCCATCCATTAACAGATGAAGCAGAAGTGCTTGCACATTTCACAGCATCTACAAATATATTTGGAGGGATAGACAAATAAAAGAGGCGGTTTGAGATTCTTCCACCCTGCAAAAAATATAAAAAGGAAGTTTTACTGATATTTGAAGAGAACATAAACATATAAAGCAATCAAAGCAACACAGTCGACAAGAAGTTGAAAGCTGAAAATTTGGCAGTGGAACACATCAATACCTCATGTTCTTTGAGCTTCTTGTCCAATTCAGTAAAATGTTCCTGAGAATCATACTGACCAGAATGGTAAAAACATCTCTTGAGAAACTCTTCCATCTTCTCACCACAGTTAGCCCTGAAATCCAGATGGAACAATGGCTTAATAATATTCATAAACCCATCTCCACTAGTAACCAGTCTTTAAACTGAGAACGGAAACTTCAAGAGCTACAAGTGCTCACCTCTTATCAATTCTGCAGGTCAGTGTTCTGCTGACCATGTTTCTCAGTTCAGCATCAGTCATCTTACTCCTAGAATAACCGAATATCGTAAAATGCTGCCACAAAACAAAACCAAATCATCAATCATCAGGCTGTAGAGTGCAAAACAATACACACACAGACAAAAATCAAAATAGCAAATGAAAGAGATCAAACAAAAAAAAAAACCATCTTCTTGGCAATACCTCAGGAAGACAGCCTTCATAGTAAAGGGCGAAAAGAGCCGGGAAAATCTTCTTCTTGGCAAGATCACCAGAGGCTCCAACCACCGTGATACTAACCGTTGACTTGTTTTGACCATCAGATTCTGCTCCAACCTTGGCTACATCTTGAGACAGAACTGATAGCACCTCGTCTTTTAATCCTTTAAGAGAAGATTTATTCTCTGTTGGATTTGAATCAGTGACAATTGCACCTAAAAACCCCAATCTAAAATGTCAGAACAATCCCTCTATTGCTGGATATGAATATTACAGATACACACCTAATGGTTCCATAACTAAGTATTGAAAATTCCAGATATCAGAGAATTCAATTGCACTTAGATTCGATCAAATCCAATACAGACAGATAAAGAGAGAATCGAACTAACCATCTTGCATAAAAACAGAAGCACGAGCAGACTTGCTCTGGAATCTGACACAGAGGTCATGAATATCCAATCCTCGAGGAGAAGAAGCAGACAGGAACGAGAGTGATCGGTGTCGGTTACCTTTAACCGGTGAGAAAGAAGCCGAATAACCGGAACGATATGATCGGGAGGTAACGGAGGAAGACAGAGCAGCCATCTTCAAAATGATACTACTGAGAGGAAGGATTTGGGGCGCTTAAAGATGAGATTTTTTAGTTAAGGAAAGAAGAAGAACATAAGAAACATCGAAGTGGGTTTAAAGGGGCATTTCTGCAAATAGAAACCTTTTGAGATCTCCCAAAGGTTGTCTTTTGTCTTTAAAACAAACTGCTCACTGGGTTTGTGTTGTGCTGGTATGGCTACGTGAAGGGCTTCTGACTGCAGAAACTTATTTTATTTAATTCTACCAATAAGCCCCCCCCAAGTGGACTTTTTTGCTTTTGAGATCTCCTCCGAATATACGTTTCTCAAAGATGCTTTCTTTTGTTTTGTAGTTTTACTTTGGACTGATTTTGGTTGGTTGGATGCAAATTTAGTTGCAAGCTGAAAGATCTCATTTTGGGAAACTTTTTTCATTTCAAAGAAGTCAAAAATACAAAAATGATGAGTTTACACTCTTACAGTTACAGCCGCAACTCTTTAGACAGACAAAAGAGAATTTCCCATTTCCCCCATCCCAAATAATGAACAAAAAATCATCACTCTTCCTCAAAACTACAAATTGATAAAAACAGCTTAACCTCCTCAGCAGGCCAATAACCTGCACAACTCTCTCTCTCCCCCTAACATGTGGTACTCTCTAACAACAACAGTATTAAAACTACCAAAAAAAACCCTCAAATTCTATGAATTTGAAGAAAGCTCAATATCAGAGAACAAGGGCGACTTTCTCATGAGATATCAGCGGAGATGGATTCGCAATCAATGGCTCGTAATGGTCTGCTCCACCACCACACCAACCTGAACCAATGAGATAGTTTTTAGTACTTAATTTATATAAATGTAGAGAAAGATTTTATCAAGTTGGTCTTTTTATTAGTAATTAACTACCTGTGCCTTTCATGAAAAGAAAGACTGGGACATCAAGGACTTCACTTCTTGGTTTGTGTGGAAGGAAGAACACACAGTTCTCTTCCTCTACCATCCCATCTGATCCATGAGCTTGCACCTATAGATAACACAAATTTCACAACCTTACTTTGATGTAATTAAAAATAACACAACCAAGTAAGAAAACTTGATAAGCAGATAGATCACTACTACTCACCACATAGATTTCTCGTTTGAATTCTGTGGCGAGACATTCAATTGCAATATCATCCCCAAACGCAGCTGCATGTCCTTCTCTGTTCTCTTCTACAGATAACAACCCATCTTCCGTATACTGCAAGGTGATAATGTCATACTCATCCTCTGATGACCCTGAAATCGACATGTACTTAGCCCAACTAAGTCCATCGTTCACAGGCAGACACCTCTCTCTGTAGATCGACTCTGCCGCAGTTTCTCTGCAATGTAACAAAACAAGAGACAAAAGTAATCAATAAACAACACAAACCCTTAATGAGATTGATTATAAAGAAGCATAATTTCACCTAAAGTTTGCAACTTTCTTAATCATGACAAGAACAACAATGCAACATTTACTTCCTAATTTCCATATCCATTCAAACCAGATCTGAATCTGGAGTTAGCAAAAAACAAAAGAGCTAACGTACCTCTGCATCCCAATCTGAATAAGCTCATCAATGGCGGAATCTAGAGTCTCCCTTTCATCTTTCTTGGCCAACAACTTCTCTTCCTGAACGATATGAATCCCCCAACCACTCTTCAGATCCGGCGAATACATATGCCTTATCGCATCCGTAATAACCTCCTTCTCACCCTCGCTCGCAGATCCGAAATCCTCCAAAAACCTCCTCACCGTACGCCGCCGCAAATCTCGCGCGTCGATCCCACGCGCCTCCATGGCCTTGTGCGACGCGGTGAAAAGACAGTTCCCGTCGGAAGAAACCTCTCCGCCGTGGGAAAGACGGAAAACGACGGAAGCAGAGGAATCGTCTTTCCCAGGATGCTTCCACAACACACCCCTCGCGTGAAGCCGGCTAAGATGCCGTCTTTGCTGCTCCTCAAGACCAAAAACCTCATCCCACGCCGTAGCCGCCGCCTCCATCGTCTTCTCCACCGCTTCGACCGCCGCAGCCGCCGCGGATTGGTCAACAAGATCCACGTCGTCGAGAGATACGGCGGCGGCTGTTGAAGGCTCTCTCCAAGGAACCGTAGGCGAAGGAGATTGAAATGTTGCCGTGGAATCACACAAAAGCTTACCCATTTTTTCTTACAAACAAATCTGCAGGTTTCGTTCTTTCTTCTTCTTCGTTCTCTTTCTTTCGAAACGAAACTGCAAGAAGAGGAGAGAGAGAGAGAGAGAGATGTACAGTTTTGGGCTCAACGGCTAGATATGGGAGGTGAGAGAACACGACTGTTGGAGTTAACGGTTAGATCTGTGTAGACTATAACGCGGGAGAGGAAAGTGAACACGTGGCGTAATCTAAGTGGTTTACTTTAACTCCGTCTGACTAACGAATGGCTGAGGCTTGACCGTGCTACGGTGGACCACGCCACTCACAATATTTACTTATTTTATTTTATTTTAATATATTGAATCCTGTCGTTTTATTAGCTGGCGCATCATACTCTAACGTGCACATGGTGCCTCCTTTTTGGTAGATTGCCAATTATAGGAAGACACATCAGCTTTTAGTAACGGTATTAACCAATGAGAGAGCTTTCTCACACGTATGATCTGTGTCAGTGATGGGGGCATTTTTTTTAAAACGAGAAGGCTCTGCGCCACATGTGCGCGGACTTGTCTTGGACGGCGTGAATAACGTCGTGAATCGCGCGTTAAAGTGAAAACGGTTTTTTTTTTTTTACCTGTAACGGCTAGTAAAAAAGGAAATCCTTTGCTCTTCCTTTTTTTTGCTTATTCGAGTTAAATTGGTTGACTAATCAAATCCTCCATGAGGATTGAGGATAAAGAGTTCATAAAGAGTTAATGTTTTAATATAACTCCTAATAATGTTNGATGTACAGTTTTGGGCTCAACGGCTAGATATGGGAGGTGAGAGAACACGACTGTTGGAGTTAACGGTTAGATCTGTGTAGACTATAACGCGGGAGAGGAAAGTGAACACGTGGCGTTATCTAAGTGGTTTACTTTAACTCCGTCTGACTAACGAATGGCTGAGGCTTGACCGTGCTACGGTGGACCACGCCACTCACAATATTTACTTATTTTATTTTATTTTAANAAGCCGGCTAAGATGCCGTCTTTGCTGCTCCTCAAGACCAAAAACCTCATCCCACGCCGTAGCCGCCGCCTCCATCGTCTTCTCCACCGCTTCGACCGCCGCAGCCGCCGCGGATTGGTCAACAAGATCCACGTCGTCGAGAGATACGGCGGCGGCTGTTGAAGGCTCTCTCCAAGGAACCGTAGGCGAAGGAGATTGAAATGTTGCCGTGGAATCACACAAAAGCTTACCCATTTTTTCTTACAAACAAATCTGCAGGTTTCGTTCTTTCTTCTTCTTCGTTCTCTTTCTTTCGAAACGAAACTGCAAGAAGAGGAGAGAGAGAGAGAGAGAGATGTACAGTTTTGGGCTCAACGGCTAGATATGGGAGGTGAGAGAACACGACTGTTGGAGTTAACGGTTAGATCTGTGTAGACTATAACGCGGGAGAGGAAAGTGAACACGTGGCGAAATCTAAGTGGTTTACTTTAACTCCGTCTGACTAACGAATGGCTGAGGCTTGACCGTGCTACGGTGGACCACGCCACTCACAATATTTACTTATTTTATTTTATTTTAATATATTGAATCCTGTCGTTTTATTAGCTGGCGCATCATACTCTAACGTGCACATGGTGCCTCCTTTTTGGTAGATTGCCAATTATAGGAAGACACATCAGCTTTTAGTAACGGTATTAACCAATGAGAGAGCTTTCTCACACGTATGATCTGTGTCAGTGATGGGGGCATTTTTTTTAAAACGAGAAGGCTCTGCGCCACATGTGCGCGGACTTGTCTTGGACGGCGTGAATAACGTCGTGAATCGCGCGTTAAAGTGAAAACGGTTTTTTTTTTTTTACCTGTAACGGCTAGTAAAAAAGGAAATCCTTTGCTCTTCCTTTTTTTTGCTTATTCGAGTTAAATTGGTTGACTAATCAAATCCTCCATGAGGATTGAGGATAAAGAGTTCATAAAGAGTTAATGTTTTAATATAACTCCTAATAATGTTTAGTAGACAGTAAATGGAAAGTTTTTCGAAGCTATATTGGGGCATAAGCATTGGACGACCTTCTTAGACCAAAGTTTTTACCTTCGTAATAATTTGTCTACAACCTTTTACATATCATGTTAAAAATCACAGATATAAAAACAAAAATAATTGGATTGGATGCAATTTCTGGTTCAATAGGCCTGCGTGTTGGATGTGTGTTCAGAAAAGAATGGGCTGTTTGTGTTTGAAAGCCCATAGGTGACGGGCCTCAAGTTCAAATACTGGCCAGGTGTAGTAAGTAGATAGATAGAGTACTATTAAAGGCTCAAATCCATCCGAATCTTAAAAAAAGGAAAGTAAAAGAGCATCTTTCAGCAGACAGGCTAATCATTAATAGCAGCTATGAATGATTTTAGAATCTTTTGGTAAGATAAGCTTAAATTTGTTATTACTAGATTTGTTACTGAGAAATTAAGAAATTTATAACTTTCTTTTGTTTTTGGTTTGGTCAACAAGAATTTTTAACTAACATATTATTAGCAAAATATGTCCAACGTTCGCATTGTTTACACTATGATTAACCGATACAAGACAAAAAAAACAACAAAGAAGAAGAAGATATGAGGAAAAACATTAAGTCGCGGTTATCAATATCCAACAATTGTTTAAAGTAATTTAACATCTGAATAAGCAAGCAAGCATCCATTAAATGATTTTCACTGTAACAACAACAACAACAACATACATTTTATATTCCCTTGGATAAGACATTTACAATTAAACAGAGGTGACAAGACATTGTCACTATTTTCAGAACATCCGCAACTTGACTTGTACTGTTTTTTGTGTACTACGTTCATAAACAGTGAAGTATTTTTTTATCAATTCACATAAATTTAAAACAATTCATA
>NC_025704.1:5734108-5742438 GCF_000633955.1 Camelina sativa | reverse complement strand
ACTTAATTTATATAAATGTAGAGAAAGATTTTATCAAGTTGGTCTTTTTATTAGTAATTAACTACCTGTGCCTTTCATGAAAAGAAAGACTGGGACATCAAGGACTTCACTTCTTGGTTTGTGTGGAAGGAAGAACACACAGTTCTCTTCCTCTACCATCCCATCTGATCCATGAGCTTGCACCTATAGATAACACAAATTTCACAACCTTACTTTGATGTAATTAAAAATAACACAACCAAGTAAGAAAACTTGATAAGCAGATAGATCACTACTACTCACCACATAGATTTCTCGTTTGAATTCTGTGGCGAGACATTCAATTGCAATATCATCCCCAAACGCAGCTGCATGTCCTTCTCTGTTCTCTTCTACAGATAACAACCCATCTTCCGTATACTGCAAGGTGATAATGTCATACTCATCCTCTGATGACCCTGAAATCGACATGTACTTAGCCCAACTAAGTCCATCGTTCACAGGCAGACACCTCTCTCTGTAGATCGACTCTGCCGCAGTTTCTCTGCAATGTAACAAAACAAGAGACAAAAGTAATCAATAAACAACACAAACCCTTAATGAGATTGATTATAAAGAAGCATAATTTCACCTAAAGTTTGCAACTTTCTTAATCATGACAAGAACAACAATGCAACATTTACTTCCTAATTTCCATATCCATTCAAACCAGATCTGAATCTGGAGTTAGCAAAAAACAAAAGAGCTAACGTACCTCTGCATCCCAATCTGAATAAGCTCATCAATGGCGGAATCTAGAGTCTCCCTTTCATCTTTCTTGGCCAACAACTTCTCTTCCTGAACGATATGAATCCCCCAACCACTCTTCAGATCCGGCGAATACATATGCCTTATCGCATCCGTAATAACCTCCTTCTCACCCTCGCTCGCAGATCCGAAATCCTCCAAAAACCTCCTCACCGTACGCCGCCGCAAATCTCGCGCGTCGATCCCACGCGCCTCCATGGCCTTGTGCGACGCGGTGAAAAGACAGTTCCCGTCGGAAGAAACCTCTCCGCCGTGGGAAAGACGGAAAACGACGGAAGCAGAGGAATCGTCTTTCCCAGGATGCTTCCACAACACACCCCTCGCGTGAAGCCGGCTAAGATGCCGTCTTTGCTGCTCCTCAAGACCAAAAACCTCATCCCACGCCGTAGCCGCCGCCTCCATCGTCTTCTCCACCGCTTCGACCGCCGCAGCCGCCGCGGATTGGTCAACAAGATCCACGTCGTCGAGAGATACGGCGGCGGCTGTTGAAGGCTCTCTCCAAGGAACCGTAGGCGAAGGAGATTGAAATGTTGCCGTGGAATCACACAAAAGCTTACCCATTTTTTCTTACAAACAAATCTGCAGGTTTCGTTCTTTCTTCTTCTTCGTTCTCTTTCTTTCGAAACGAAACTGCAAGAAGAGGAGAGAGAGAGAGAGAGAGATGTACAGTTTTGGGCTCAACGGCTAGATATGGGAGGTGAGAGAACACGACTGTTGGAGTTAACGGTTAGATCTGTGTAGACTATAACGCGGGAGAGGAAAGTGAACACGTGGCGAAATCTAAGTGGTTTACTTTAACTCCGTCTGACTAACGAATGGCTGAGGCTTGACCGTGCTACGGTGGACCACGCCACTCACAATATTTACTTATTTTATTTTATTTTAATATATTGAATCCTGTCGTTTTATTAGCTGGCGCATCATACTCTAACGTGCACATGGTGCCTCCTTTTTGGTAGATTGCCAATTATAGGAAGACACATCAGCTTTTAGTAACGGTATTAACCAATGAGAGAGCTTTCTCACACGTATGATCTGTGTCAGTGATGGGGGCATTTTTTTTAAAACGAGAAGGCTCTGCGCCACATGTGCGCGGACTTGTCTTGGACGGCGTGAATAACGTCGTGAATCGCGCGTTAAAGTGAAAACGGTTTTTTTTTTTTTACCTGTAACGGCTAGTAAAAAAGGAAATCCTTTGCTCTTCCTTTTTTTTGCTTATTCGAGTTAAATTGGTTGACTAATCAAATCCTCCATGAGGATTGAGGATAAAGAGTTCATAAAGAGTTAATGTTTTAATATAACTCCTAATAATGTTTAGTAGACAGTAAATGGAAAGTTTTTCGAAGCTATATTGGGGCATAAGCATTGGACGACCTTCTTAGACCAAAGTTTTTACCTTCGTAATAATTTGTCTACAACCTTTTACATATCATGTTAAAAATCACAGATATAAAAACAAAAATAATTGGATTGGATGCAATTTCTGGTTCAATAGGCCTGCGTGTTGGATGTGTGTTCAGAAAAGAATGGGCTGTTTGTGTTTGAAAGCCCATAGGTGACGGGCCTCAAGTTCAAATACTGGCCAGGTGTAGTAAGTAGATAGATAGAGTACTATTAAAGGCTCAAATCCATCCGAATCTTAAAAAAAGGAAAGTAAAAGAGCATCTTTCAGCAGACAGGCTAATCATTAATAGCAGCTATGAATGATTTTAGAATCTTTTGGTAAGATAAGCTTAAATTTGTTATTACTAGATTTGTTACTGAGAAATTAAGAAATTTATAACTTTCTTTTGTTTTTGGTTTGGTCAACAAGAATTTTTAACTAACATATTATTAGCAAAATATGTCCAACGTTCGCATTGTTTACACTATGATTAACCGATACAAGACAAAAAAAACAACAAAGAAGAAGAAGATATGAGGAAAAACATTAAGTCGCGGTTATCAATATCCAACAATTGTTTAAAGTAATTTAACATCTGAATAAGCAAGCAAGCATCCATTAAATGATTTTCACTGTAACAACAACAACAACAACATACATTTTATATTCCCTTGGATAAGACATTTACAATTAAACAGAGGTGACAAGACATTGTCACTATTTTCAGAACATCCGCAACTTGACTTGTACTGTTTTTTGTGTACTACGTTCATAAACAGTGAAGTATTTTTTTATCAATTCACATAAATTTAAAACAATTCATATAAATTTAAAAACAATTCAAATCATGTTTATAAAGCGTCTATTAAAATAGCAAATTGTCTGTATACTTAAACCAATAAAACAGTCGTGTTATGAAAAAATAAACATAAATGTGATAAGTTTTTTACTTTCTTTTCTTTTTCACTTGTAACCAAATAATACGACGAAAAAACAAAGTATGGTAAGAAAAGAATAAAAAAGCAAAAAAACTTTGCATGGGTTATTGGAATAAAAAAAATTAAAACAAAAAAGAAAAGCCGAGTGAAGTGGGCCGTATAATTTGGACTCATAATTCCCCTATAATAAAATAAAATAAAAAACAGTACAGTTTATAAATTATTACTTTTTATTTTCTTCACAGTCTCTTCCTTATCTGAAAAATATAAATAAAATAAATAAAACAAACAAATCTCTCTCCACTTACATTGGACTGTTCATCATCATCATTCATCGTCTCTCCCAAGAAAAAAAGAAACCATGAAAATGAAGAAGAAAGGAAAAGTTTACCCATCTCCACCTCCTCCATCATCATCTTCAACTACCCATCTCAACAAAGATGAAGATGAAGATTCTCTCTCTGTTTTGAAGCTTTTACCAGCAACGATATTGGTTCTGGTCTCAGTTCTATCAGCTGAAGACAGACAAGTTCTTGCTTACCTAATCACAAGAGGTACCACCATTTCTGGCAAAGAAGGAGGAAGCTCTTCGACTAAGAAGAAGACGAAGAAGAAGAGCAGCAAGAATCACAAACCACCGGTATTCGATTGTGAGTGTTTCGATTGTTACACTAACTACTGGTTCCGTTGGGATTCGTCTCCGAATCGTGAGCTTATTCATCAAATCATCGAAGCTTTCGAGAACCATCATCTCACTGGTGGTGGTGAAGATGGTAACTCTTCTCGCAACAAATCTAAGAGAGGTAAGAAGAAAGAGAAACCGGGTCGTCGGGTTACTGATTCGGATAAACCGGGTCTTCTTCGGGTCAGTGATGATAAGGATACGGATACTAAACCCGTCGTCGTGGAGGAGGAGCCAATGACCGAAGAAAGTACTGTTGTTTCAGAGAGCCAACAAATGTCGTCGTCATCATCACCAGATAGATTGAGTGATGAAGCTGAGGTGAGGGAAAGAGATGAGCCGGAGAAGGATGAGGTTGTTGTTGTTGTTGTTGAAGAAGATGAAGAATCTCCGGTGGTGGTTTATCCGACGGCGGCGGCGGGGAGTGTGACGGGACACAAGGGATTAGCGAGGAAGGTATTGCCGGACGTGTTGGGTTTGTTCAATTCCAATTTTTGGAGGCTTTGGAATCCGAACGCGTAAACAAAAAAAAGCATCATCGGCAAAAAAAAAAAAAATTATGCTTTTTTTTCAATTTTTTGTTGTTGTTGGTACTGCTATATTCAGAAAATAAAAAATCTCAATCTTGTTATGCTTTTTTTATTTTCTTTCTCTTAAAAGATATGACTTTAGACTAATCTTGGTTATGTAGCTCCTTTAATCCAATATTTCATCTGTTCATCAGATTCTCTTAACCATATAGCTCAAGTCTTACTATGATTGATATTGTGGTTAAAAAAAATAGACCGGGAGAGATGTGCAATGTGGTCAATTTTGATTTGGTGGTTAGACTCTAGTCTGTCTCTAGGCGTAGTTCAGCGATTTTGGGGTATTTTTTGCTTAGGAGCAAAGCTTTGTGGATTAGGTAGACTGTTTCGAAAAGTGGGCCAACCAATATTTTTTCCTTGTGATTAAGGCATCCCCTTCATTCATAGTGAGACTGTGGTGTGTCTCATTCTCGTATCTAGCTATTTTATCTATCCATATATAGATAGGGTAGATCTTTAGCAACTGATTTACTTAATTTTGTTTCTTTAGTCATTTTTTATGTTTTTTACCGTAAGTTAATTTTTTGGGGGTTGGAAACCTGATAAAGGTATTTGAAAGTCTCATATAAACATAGTTTTGGGTTTTGATCAAACCAGATCAGCTCTGAAGTTGAAGAGGCCCCCTCAAATCCTCAATCACAGTTATGTATTGTGGTGCATCAACAATAATTAAACTGTTTAAAACAAAAAATGAAAAAGATTCAGTACTAAAAGAAGCAAGAATCAAAAAACTTGAGTTTGTAGGTGACAATAATGGGAACCAACTCCAACATATCTTTCTGATTCCAGAAAATTATATTAAATTCTATATTCTTAAGCCTAACTTCTCATATTTGGGCTCAAGGCCAGCCTTGTTGTTATGTGGTCAATCTCAAGATGTGTTTTTATAACTTGTGCTTTTGAAATTAGTAAAATTATATATAATGACATCTCTTGATATAAGTCTAATCCGGGTAATTTATCCCATGATTGTGAGCAGTTTATTGAGAGTGTAAGTGATAATAATTGGAATAGCCCTTTATGAAAATAGTCAGACGAAACTAATGTATATGTTTCCATCGTCTACTAGCTAGTAGTATCCTTGCTTGTCCACGTGACTTGCTAATGAAGTTCAAATGTCAGTCAGCAGATTCATATGGGACAATCACACAAAAGTCTTACAAGGCGACTCCCATAAATATTCTAGATCACGATCACAAAGGTTTAAAGTGAATACGACTCTAGATATGAAGAAGAAGAAGATGGCATGGAATCTGTTTCCACTACTTTATACTACAACATAGAGCAACGAACATTTTGGTTTAGTTTAAACCAACACTTACACAAAACCTTTAATCAATTTCAATTGAATCAAATCTAGCATGTACTGTACTAAGTACTAACAAAATGCTTGTTAAGCCCAACAACAAATATTGACTCACATAACAGGCCCAAAGTTTTTACATAGCACCCACATATATATATATATCCCGAAAGTTACCAAAAGCTTTTTCTCTCTTCTCTCTCTAAAATCTTTCAGAGAGAGAAAGCTCTGTTCTATATTTTCCGGCGACTTTGGTCGTCGGTTTTTTGTCACCGGCTAAGTCCGGTTTCTCTTTCTCGCCTAGGTGCGAGCTGTATTTAGCTTTTGTGGCTATCTTTTTTTAGTTTTTTCGTTTTTTCTCCTTTTGCAGATCTCATTAAACCTCTTTTACCAGTTGAAGAGGCAAAAGCTGAGAAGTGGATCGGAGTTTCTGGATCTTCTGATTGCTCGATCTTATTCTTAAGGAGAGTAAATCCTCATACCATATATTGGTAGCCGTTTTATCGGCTTTGGATGATGGTTTCTCCTTTGGTTTGTGAATCGTGTTGGAAGGAATTCGTGGCTGGTGAAGAACAAATTAGGAGAGCGAAGTTTTGCGACTAATTTGGCAATCTCATCTTCTCGCGTCTTCCAGAGTTAACGGATCTGAAGATTTATGAACCTCTGTTTCTTCATACTCAGAAGAAAACTGCAAAAGTTTTTGGTGAAATTCGGAGTGAGATGCTGAAATCTTCTGGAATCTTGCGGCGAAAAAGATGATTCTCTCATCGGAAAATTTTCAGATTCGATCGGATTTTAGCTCCGGTGGAACGACGGTGGGGACTGTTGAGTCGGTTGTTTTTCCACCACACCCTTGCGTTTAACACGTATCTACCACGTGTCCACTCTAAACCTAATTTCCTATTTGCTGTATTATTTATATGGGTTTATGTTTGGGCTTTGTATTTGGGTTTGGACTCCGAAAATTCACATTATAATCTCTGTTGTAATAAGCCCATGTTGGCTTAATCAATGAGAAGAGATAGCCGACAAAAAAAAAATTTATTGAACTTACTATGTCTGTGTTATCATTAATTATTTTTAATAAGCTTCATTTATTCTAACGTTATTTCTTTTTAAGATGCAACCAAGTTTTTTTCCAGAAGGATCAAAAAATGAATCTACAAACACCAAAAATCAAAGTACGTTGACTCAACTCTGGACAATCAATGGTAGATGCCCAAAAACAGTATCCAAATTAGAAGAACGAGTAGGGAAGATATTTTACGAAGAAGATCGGTTGAAAGATATAAGAAAAAAAAAATCGAACGACAATCCATAACTTCATGAGGTACATATATAATTCAATAAGCATTTGAAAAGCAGTTATTATTAGTACCTTATCCATATATATATGCATGTCTTAAATTTATTATATGTATATGTACATCTATAGTATGCCGTAGTTAAAGTAGACGGAAAGTTTCATGGAGCCAAAGCGGATATAAACGTGTGGAGACCTTACATACAAACGAAAAAGAGTTTAGCCTAGCACAAATGTGGGTTACGGCTGGCCCTGTCTCAGAAGTTAACAGCATTGAAGTTGGGTGGCAGGTATTACATTATTTTTCAACTATATTTTCATNGTACTATATAGTCTATATTCAAAACATATGATCTCTTGATAATAATGAATTGTCCTACCTTTTCTTTTTTTACTTTCGGGGGCTTTGAATGGTCGTCAAGCAAACATGGACTAGCAACAGTAAATGGTGTGCTACTTTTGTTTTCCTGTTTGAAATTAATTAATACTAATTGGTTACTGGTTTCAACTTTCAAACCTCGCAGAATTATTATTATTTATCAATCACGTCGTCTGTGCCGGGTAAAATTATCTTGCTCCCCTTCTACAAGGGTTAAAAGTTTGACAAAAATTCCTCGACTACTACCATATGAATATATTTTTACTGACGTCCAAAACAAGCCATGGAAATAGTCTTACTTTTCTTTATCTCGCCAAGGAAGCAAAAAAAAGGAAAGGAACAAAAAAACAAAATGCGTCAAAATATATATCTTACGCAATTGGTAAATAATTCGATAAAAAACAACAAACTGGAATTTTATTCATCATGCAATAGGTTATAACTTATAACTTATAACCATATAGTAATATATATATGTGATATATATATCTCGCAATCAATGATTATGAACATCTTTTTAGTCATCGTTTATAGCAAAGGAACGAAGAAACCGATTCAAACTACATACTTTTCCTTTATTTTTCCACGTGTAACTAGTCAATAAAATTTGATGGTCCATCGATAAAAAACAACTCGTGTATTCAAAACTCGGAATAGACTTGTGTGTGTAATTAAGAACCATCCTATCACATTAATTTATTAAGGAAGTTTTTTATATAATGTATGTGGATTTCAAAACATAGTAGACTTTGATTGATCAAACTCAATAAAGAGATAATTTATAAAATATGCACGGATAAAATGACGTTCGACAAAAAGAAAAACGTAGACCCATATATGACGTATACTAAAAAGAAAACGAAAACGTAACCCCTACTTTTATGACATCATTCGAGAAAAATTGAGGCGATTCATTCGTTGGTAAATTAATCTCCACAATCCATTGGTAAAAAAAAAAAAAAAAAAAA
>NC_025704.1:5714684-5733830 GCF_000633955.1 Camelina sativa | reverse complement strand
AAAAAAAAAAAAAAAAAATATATGTTCGTTACGTCGGTGTCCTTGTCTAGTTTTCTTAATCTACTTCGACAAAATGAGTAATTGATTCTTACGTCAGATCACCAATAAGTCTTTCCTCCCTAATTTGCAATAATTCATTAATGCGCATTTTTTCTAAAGCACTTTCAACAGTATACGTTCTTGTATACATAGATCTGATCCTTATCCATATACTGTACGTATGAATTTCGTTTTGTTCTGTGATTTCGTTACATGTTGTCTCTCTCCCTCTAGAGACAATATAGTCTAATAATCTATGTTACTGTGTATATAACTTTTACGAAATACTATGGATTAGGCTTAATGTGCGTAAATGTAATTATGTAATTAAAATGCTTAATCCTTACGTGTCGTCTACGACACAGCTTCTCTTTAACGATTAGGAGCGGGCCGCCTCTACATCTTTGACTTCATAGTCTGCCATAAATATGTCTATATAATATAGACTAATCTTTAATATGTTTTTCACAAAAAATAAAAAAAAAATATCTTGCTAACAACCTATATACCCCCAATCAAACAAAACAAAACAACAAAAGAATTCTTCTTCTTCTTCTTCTTCTTCTTCTTCTTTTGGAATTCAGGTGTGGATCCGTCTGTGTTGTTAGTAAAAGCTACTCTACACTTAAATAGGTGAAAATATACATAATATGGAGGGATATGATAACGGGTCGTTGTATGCTCCGTCGTTTTTGTCGCTAAAATCTCTATCAAAACCGGATCATGAGTTGCATCAAGGCGAAGAAGATGAGGGATCAAAGGCTAGATCAGAAGGTAGTTCGAGAAGCATCGAGTTGAAAAAGAAGGGGAAGAAGAAACAAAGGTATGCGTTTCAGACTAGGAGCCAAGTTGATATCCTTGATGATGGCTATCGTTGGAGGAAGTATGGACAAAAGGCCGTCAAGAACAACAAGTTCCCTAGGTTCCTTTTCCGATCCCTTCTTAATTCTCTTCCGTTGTTACTAACTCCTAATTTTTTTTATTGAACGTATATATAGAATCAACCTAGTTTGTGAACTTGAATATATGGTTTAATTGATATATATATGGTCTTTATGTTCCATACATAACGAGACCCATGCCATGATCTTATTTTTGTTCTATGTACGTAATAATTTAATCAAAATATTAAAATAAAAACCCCTAATTTGGTGAAAAATCATACTGATGTTTTTTGAAGATTAATTACTCTTTTAAAAGACGCAATTAAATTATTAATTATGTATATAGCATTCATATAAAGTTTTGATTATTTCTCTTCCATATGTTTTATTCTATCAGTGAATTAAACTGAAAATCCTTTGGTGTCAATTATTCTTATAAAGAGACGATCAAGAACAATTACTGATCACATCAATTAAAAATGTGTTTTTGAAATGTGTAGGAGTTACTATAGGTGCACATATGGAGGATGCAACGTGAAGAAGCAAGTGCAAAGATTAACAGCGGACCAAGAAGTCGTCGTAACAACCTACGAAGGAGTGCATTCGCATCCCATCGAGAAATCCACCGAAAATTTCGAGCATATTCTCACACAAATGCAAATCTACTCTTCTTTTTAATTAATTATTCTCACACAGCTGAGCTCTCTCATTGTTGTAAATTAGTTATAAAAAAATAGAATGTTAAAAATAATTGTCCTAATAATCTATATACTATATAAATAGAGAAATAAAGTTAAGTTGTATAGTTCAGGATACATATATGTATGTAGTATACAATTTGGAGCATTCTCTGATAAGCTCATGCTGTAATTTATTAACAGTGAAAAAAAGATTCTTTTTAGTTATTTGAGAAATAATGGTTTGTAGGTGTGGTTAGCATTTCATAGTCTCGAACTCATTAACCTACCGAAAGTTGCAAGGAAAACTACAGGAGCTATAATATGTAGATCAGAAAGTTAGTTGGATGAAATTTGAATTTTCAAGAAAGTCAATTAGTCAATAGTAGAAAATGACATAACAAACAAAAATATAAAGCCATTCTTATTTATTTTTTTGCTACCAGCAGTTCAGCACTGATGGTGATTGGCTCCAAAAAAAAACACTGCGCTGCAGCCAAAGTTAAACAACCGTCTGCATCAGTTCTTTATGATACAGTGTCGTTTTCTTAAAACACATGTAATGTAATGTAAACCATGTTCGTGCATATGTAATATTGTAATTGAGCCCGAGACTTCATTTTCAAGTTTGTTCACTGTGAGCTAAGGTAGGTGCCACCCGCTCCATGTAGCTCTTAGGTGTGTTAAACTTGATCATACTTTTAAAGGCTATTAAAATCTGGGCAAATCACTAGAATTATAAAATGCATCCATTTGGATTAAGATTCAAAATTTTGGACAAAAGCTTCTCAACTTTAACATCCAGTTGCTAACACAAAACAGGAGGAGCGCTGCTGAAACAAACAGCAGCTTGATTTCTAAACTGTTTTATAAACTTATTATTACCATGATCCAAAAAAACATAGAGCCCTCTTGACTTACAAAAAAAAAACATTCAAGAATCAAAAACCAAGATACTGGAATCTAAGAAGTTTGGATCTTTTATTTAGATTGGAGCTGATTCTGCTTCCATATACTTACAAATCCTCTCCATAACCTCTCGTCCTTTAGCGCTATTCTGCATGAATTTCTCAGCGCACTTCTGCTCAACTTTCTCAGCCATTGAGGCCAGAGCTGACAAAGGTTTGATCCTAATGCTCGTCTCCTGGCTACAAACCGTCCAGGCCGATGGATTTTCTGGATGTGGATCATATCTAATCCTCTCCTCCACTTCAATGAACTTTTTGAGACTAATGTTCTTCGTTGTTAACTGGATTAGAACCATTCATCCATATCCAAAAACAAGAACGAAAGCAAGATAGTTAGACGTCTTTCTCCCCTGATCATACCAGCTCAAATGATGTATCTACACTAGTAATCTAAACAACCCTCTATAAAGTATCTTTCGACTAAGTGTTTCACCAGCTCTAATTAAGCTAAACTAAACAGTCAGCTATGGTTGTTTATCGCAATCAAGCTTCCTCGTTTACAAATTCAAAAACTTTTGGGATACAAAGCATAAAGAGAAGGCGAGGAAGATAGATACCTGCATAGAACGTGATTTGCCATCGACAACAGTAGATTCAACACAGTGACAGATGTCCTGGCCAATGATCCGGTGGAGAAACCAAGGACCAGGAGCATGGATGGTGAGAGCACGCGTGGTGTGTAATTTACCGGTGTCAGTGTCAAGTTTCCGGTTCAAGGTGTCGACTTCAAGGATGTGAGAGAGGATTCGTTTGTTTTCAGGGTCTGCAAACTTTCTCCATGAGGCTGCACTCACCCGCTCCCACGGATGCTTGTAGACATGCTCTTGTCTGTATGCTTTTACCATCTAGACTCTCTATAAAAAAAAAAAACCAATAGATGAGTACACAGAAACAACGTATCAAAATACCAAAATTTAGATTGAAATCTTGAATCTGTATACATGAATGATTTTTATTACAAGAAATAAAAGGATTTCTCAGACAAGGATTGTAATTTAAAGGTGGGTAAAACAAAACTAAATCCAAACCTAATGATTTTGTCCACAAAACATTGAGTTAAGCTATGATGAAGATGTTTAAAACGTTTGATTTCACAGATGAAATATCAAATCACGGAAATTTCTAATTCCAAACGAAACGTACATCGGAGATAAATCTAAATATGAAATTGGAATTAAGAGACGACACAAGAATGGCAGTTTTTGATACTGGTGAAAAAAATTGAGGAAACAGATGAAGAAAGAACGAAGGAAACGCACTTTATATGTTTGACTCGATGCTCATCAAAGATTGGAATAAAATTGTGAAAACTGGGAAAGAGAGAGGTACCTAGAGAGGTCAGGTCGGCAAATTTAAGATCTTGGTGAACCAAAAAAGGAGGACGTGACGAGAGTAAATAAAGGAATGCAAATTCAACGGCGGTGTCGTGAGAGACTCGAGACTTGCGGCTTATGTCTACGCACCACGATGCTTCTCTCTCTCGTCGGCGGCACACAAGTTTGGGCCTTTAAAAAGCCCTGTTGAGATACTCCATTATTTGGGCCTTTTCCTTTTTTTCCCTAAAATTATCTTTTTCTATTCCTTTTTCTTGCATGGATGACGAATGTCATTGCCTTATCAAAGACCAAAAAACCAGATTTTTCTTAAGCAATTTTATATGCTTTCAGTCTCGGCTACTAGTCTGATTACTCAGCCATTTGTAAAACTAGATCTACGATTTGATATTATTGAGCTGAACCTGAGCGGTTTATATAGAATCAACAAAATACAGACCGGTTCTCAAACAAAAATTAACTTCATCTAATGAGTCATATAAATCGACAATTTCAATTAAACCGAAACCTAGTTACATATTATTTTATACATGGGTTGGGGTGCTTGCTTCGACCGGCCTGTTGAGAATATCAGTGATGTAAATCCGGATTTCAGGTACAATTCGCTTGACAAAGTTTGCAAACCTGCATTAGATAATAATATTAAACTCAATTGAGTCAAAAAGAAGAAGTTATATTTCCAAAAACAAAGTCTGTATTGATTTTTTTTGCATACCATAATTGAGTGCTGAGCTTAGTAAAATTCTCAAGAACAAAGAGCGTGCAGGCTCGTCTTAAGGCTAAAGCATTGAACGTATCTGCTAACTCATACATTGCTGGTATCTTATCTAGACAGATTTCCTGCACAAGAAAAGTCCATTTTATTATTTTTTGAAAAAAAAAACACAGAGAGATTAGTTCGCTCTGTCAAGAAAATAAATGTTTTGTTACCTGTGCAATTGTGTATTCACATAGACGTTTGAGGCCTTGGAGAAGATATTGATCAGCTGCTACAAGCAGTTCTTTAGCCAAATGTTTAGGGATGCTAACTCTCCCTGTGTATATATACCTCATCATAAGCTCAAACACTTCCCATCTTATATTTGGGATCTCCACATTTGGGGCATTGCGTTCCTGAAACCAATTCACTAGTTAGTTGAGTGAAGATATTATGATGATGAGATAAGTTACCACAATCGAAAATTCAGAAACTTACCTTGTATTGACCATCAAACATTGCACGAAATATATCAGAGGAAGCTACCAAACAAATCTTGTGAGCAGAGAATTGTTTACCTGCCATATGACATGG
The DNA here is from genome assembly GCF_000633955.1 of Camelina sativa. NCBI lineage: Eukaryota > Viridiplantae > Streptophyta > Magnoliopsida > Brassicales > Brassicaceae > Camelina > Camelina sativa. Next base: position 5,728,637 of record NC_025704.1, on the reverse strand, counting down.
ATATATTCAGTTGAGGAAGGTTATCATAGGTAGATTAAGTGAAACATAAATGGGATTAAATGTTATACCTTCAATGAGAAATGTGACATCGGACAAAGTAGGGTTGTTCACGTATTTTTCACCCAAAAATACCTTCAGTATTATAATCAAAAACAAGTTAAGACCTCGAATCAGAAATTATTAGATGCTAGAAAGAAGATATGCAAATTGTATTACCTGTTGGGTGGGTGAGGCAGGAGCTGAGTCCTCTGTTGCAAAGGATGTAGCTTTTGTAGCTAATTCGTATAAAGCACTTGAACTATATCTCTGCTGCTTGACGCTTGAGAAATAAAGAAGTTCCAACAATAGTTCTCCTCCTGCATTAGTATCGTCTATAGATCAGAAAAAGCAAACCAACAAAAAAATTACTAATTAGAAAATAGAAATTCCGAATATGAGATACTTACCTTTGTTATCAATAAAAATCAGTTTTCCATCTTTAGGGTCACAAAGATGTGCAAGAGCCAGAGCAATTCGTATTTTTATAGTCTTCTCAGCGGTTCTCATTAGGTATAATAATTGATTTAGTACCTGAGAAGGGTAAGACATCAAGGGATTAAAAAACCATAGCCAAACTTAATCGAGAAGCAGAAGGTCAATAGATATAGGTACTCACGGGTCCATGAATTTTGTTCTGTAGCCTCTTCAATGTCCGCACCACACAATCTTTAGTCGGCTGCAAATAGAATACTTGTAATTAGAGTTTAAAAATTCTATAGACTGGTTTTGCAAATGTAAGCAGTCAAATGCATACTTGAACAGTGAAGTTGTCATCTTGAAGCTTTTGAATTCCTCCAGCCTTTATGAAATCTGCAACATTTTCCTATTCACAGAAAAATATATTAAATACTCATGGTCTGTCAAGTGAGCAAAAAGTATAGCTGTATATAAAACTATATATCGCGAGTATGGTTTACCTCGTTGTTTGCAAGGCCATACAAGGCAAATGCAGCATTGTGTTGCACAGTCCCCGTTTTCACATCAAGAAGATTTAGTAACGCGATGATACCTCCTCTATGTGCAATGCCAGCTTGATTGTGTGCGTCCTGCAACATTTAAAAGATCAGACATGCATTAAGCATACAAGTTAGAATTTTTGATCCTATAACAAAAGGTCTGATAAAGAGGCAGATCCCAGATCAACAAAAACATTCAGATGCTAATTCAAAAACATAGTTACCTGTGCCAAACGACCAAGAGCAAAAGCTGACATCTCCACGACCTGCTCATCTGATGATTCAAGCATCTTAATCAGGGGTGTAATGCCACCTCTTTGGCCAATGTGCACCTGCATGATTATGTTGCCAGTTATGTTTACTATGTTCTCTAGTTTAAATCCATCCATTTATATCGTCAAAAAAAGCTAAGTAGTTCGAGTGAACATATACAAATACAACATATCAAGAAAGAGACAAGGCATACCTTGCAATCTGAATCAGGCGCAGCAAATTGACCTATTAATAATGCTGCCTCTCTTTGTGTTTCCAAACAAGTGGAGCTATAGCAGATATCATAGCCAACAGTTACAAATCATATTTTAAATTTTCAAGTGTTTCAGCAGAAGAAGAAAAGAAGACAGATAAAATAAGCATACCTAAGTAGACCAATTACTGGTTGCAATGCACCAGCACGGACGACCTCTTTCTTGATATCAGGAGATGAGTGGACAAGATTTCCGATAGCCCCAATCTAAAAAGACCATATTAGATTAGAAGGAACTGAACAAAGCAAAACCGATTGCAACAATCCAAAGCAAGATAAAGAGCTCACCGCTTCACCGTGCACAGAAGGATCTGAAGATTGAAGCATCATTACAAGCGTAGGCAAAGCATTCAACTCCACAATCTACACAGTTACTTAATATTGTGAGAAACAAGCCTCTTACAAGCCTAAACAAAACATAATCGTAGTAAAAAAAAAAAAACATACTAGGATCTTATTCTCGTCGTTTCTAAAAGAAACTGTTCGCAAGGCCCCTGCAGCAGCCCTCTGTACTTTATCATCCGGAAAATTTAGAAGCTCAACAAGTGGTGGAATGCCACCTTCAACCCTGAAAAGAATTTTAACAAAAGTGTTAACTAAAAACAGCATAGTCATTACCATAACTAATAACGAAATATCAGACACTAGTATTACCTTATGTCTTTTTTAATCCTTGGATTGTCATGAGAAATATTAGTGATTATATCAGCTGCTCTCCTAATAACAGCATTAGCAGCCGTAGTTTCACAACAAGTACACCGTCTCTTCAACATCTTCACGGTTGGAACTATAGCTCCAGCATCCACAATGAGCTGCTGGTAACCAGGCTATTTAACAGAAACAGAAGAAAAAAAAAAGCTAACATCAATCAAAAAATTAAACAAAGATAGTTGCAAATTTCAAAATTCGAAAATCGAAAATCGAAAATCCAAGATAGATTGAAACAATACAATTTCACCAATCACAGTTGACGACGAGTTACCTGAATCGCAGCAATAAGTGCGAGAGCAATAGCACAATCTTTCTCAAGCTTATGCTCACAAGATTTAGGAGCATCACCGTCAACTTCTGAATCCCACGGAGATTCCAAATATTTCACCAACGCAGGGATAGCTCCATTTTCAACGATGATTTCCACATTTTCGTCTATATAAAACAGATCATAAAAAACAAATTAATCCTAAAATCAAATCACTATGTGCTAAGTAGAATCCAAATCAGAGTCTAGCAGATCTGAGTTCAATAAAATCACAGATTAAGAGGAAAAAAAGCGAAGATAAGTACGGTACCGATTTTAGCAAGGTCGGCGAGATCACCAGCAGCGTCTTCAATAACTTCGAGTTCAAAATCATCATCATCTGAGAAGACGGAGTTAAGAACATCGATGTGGCTGCGGATCGCGCGGACGAGACTTTGCTGTTCGTCGTTAGCCGCCTTGACGAGTGACGCAGCATCTGCTGTGTTGCGATTGAGTTTTCGCTTCAAGTTCCTAGTGGAGACACGTGTGGTGGTTCGCTGGCGCTTCGGGTGGCTGCTCTCCATTTGCTGATGGTTTGAGATCACCGACGAAGCAGAAGAAGATCTGGCGGAGGGTTTGTGCGGTGGTGCTTTGAAGGATTTGGAGATTATCATCGAGAGAGATGAGAGAGAGAGAGCCTTTTTATTTTATCAAAGCGTTGTGGCGGTTCTGTGAAAATTTTTAGTTTTCGTTTGGGAGGCAAATTGAAATGTTTCCCTCGTGTCCGTTCCTCTTGGAGGGAGGGAATTTATTATTTTCTTCCCTTTTTAGTTTTTTTTAGTCAAAAGTATTTTCCTTTTTTTTTTACTAAAATCTTTGTTCAAAACACAAAATTTAATAAAGAAAGATTAAAAAAAAGTCTTGGATTGCTTCAAAATTAATATCAGTTTGATTTGTGGAAAAAAAAATTAATATCAGTTAATTCGGTTTGCTTCAAAATTTTAAATCCAGTTTTAACTTCTTGATTTATCAAAAATAGTTTTGGATTCATCTATCTTGATTTTAATGACCATATATTTAGATATATATTTGTATAATACATTAGAACTATTGTATGTTAGAGATTGTTTTACATGTTTTTGTAAATTTAGATGTATAATTTTAATGGTAACGTAATCTACATGTTTTATAAAGTAACATGATCAATATGTTTTTTTCACGCGCGAAATCTCTTTTGAAAAAATAATTGTGATTAGTCGTTATATTATATAGATATATATTTGAGCTCGACTTGAGCAAAATCAAATGCTATAAATAACCACCAATTTTGATGGTAACGTGATCAATAATCTCTTATTTTTAAAAAACAAATAATTGTTTTTCAATTTGTTTGATTAGACTAACCATATTTTTTTTTTTTTAACCCTTTATTCTCATTCATTCATTGATTTAGAAACTTATACAAGAGTTGATATATTAGAATTACACCAATACTGAGCAAATCAAAATACACATCCACAAATACATAAAGTAACGATAAAAAGAACTAGGGCTGGGCAAAATAACCGATAACCAAATAACCGACCGAAACCGAACCGAAAAAAACTAAACCGAACCGAAACGAAATTCTTCAAATACCCGAATGGTTAGTAAAAATCTATATCCAAACTAACCGAAACCGAACCGAACCGAACCGACAATTAAATGGTTAACCGAAATATCCGAAAACCTAGAAGATATCAAATATTATATACTTAATATTATGCAAAACTATAAAATAAACTTAAAATATAAATTATTTCTAGATTCAAAACAATTAAATATTTTAAATAATCAATATATGTAAATGTTATTATTTTGAATTTACAAAGTTAAATACTATTTTGTAAAATTGAATCAATATTTTTCCCTTTTTTGTATTTTTGTTATTGTATATTTGGTTAATTTTGGTTATATTCGGTTAGTTTTGGTTATATTTGGTTTATTTGGTTAATGTTAATATAATTTATGTTAGTTATGGTTATTTATTTAAATAACCAAACCGAAACCGAACCGAAAGAAACCGAACCGAACTAAACCGAAATTTCATAAATATCCAAATGGTTACTATATTACTATATCCAAAATAACCGAAACCGAATACAACCGAACCGAAACCGAATGGTTAACCGAATGCCCAGGCCTAAAAAGAACGATAGAGAAGAGATTTTCCACGATGCTTTGAATAACAAAGCCTTACTCGCCAACAAATTATTAAACCTGTTTCTTTCCTTCTCCAGAATCAATCCCAAAATTATGAGATCGTCGTTCTTGGCTATCTTCTCATGGAAGAAATTTCATAGGTGTCTTATATCATTGGTGATACTCAAAATCTTCTCTTGCATTATTTCTTTGAGTCTCCTTAGAATTGTTATGCCTGGATCCCACAATTGCATCTGCCATAAAACTCTGTGGACTTTATACTCAATCCCTTCTAGTGATAGGGATTGTGGGAATCGGGCATCATAAAAAATCAAGAGATTTTTCACGGAGATAACGGGCTTATCGTGTGTGAAGCCAGGAGACCAATACATTTTAACGAACCATGAATGAATAGCCTCCCAAAACGGAGGAAGATGATGGAAATTACATAAACAAACAATTTGATTGAGAGAACACCGGTTAATACCCCCTGCTTCCGGATTTGGCGTCGATTTTTCATGAAACTGAGAATATGTTGTGAACACAAACACAAGCTTTGCCAACATCCAGAAGAAGGAGATAGATCGGAAAGAATTCCGATATAAGTGGCTGCTTCCCATGGCAAATATCGAAAACAGGAGAAAAACAAATTAAGAAAAACAAAGAAGAACCACCGGCAAATGCCGGCGGCCCGTAAAACCCAAATACAGAAACGGTTGTNATTAAAGATGTTCGACGGATTGTGGAGACCAAAATGCGATAAATGCGGCCCTAATAAGAAAAGAGTGTGTCTTTTTATAAACNGACGAGAGACAATTTTCCTTAATTATTGTTAGGTTTATGACTAACCATATTTATGATACATTATTTCAATTAATTTTTTTTTAAAAAGTGGTAATTTTAAAAAATGGTTTTAGCTAGTCCACTATATTGGATTTGTGCTGGCGGATTACATATTTGAGCTCCGCTTAAAATGAACCTAATTGATATAATAAATACTTGGATAAGAAATTATTTTAAATGATTTTGTTAAATATATATATATATATATTTATAATTTTATAAACAAAGTAATATGATCAACACATTTTTTTTTTCTTTAGATAATTTATCTTTTTTTATGGGTTTGGGTATTATAAATAAAAACCCCAATTTTAAGATAACTTGATCAATATGTATTTTCGCTCTATTTAGGTTTTTGATGGTTTTCGGTGCAAAATCATAAGTAATAATTAGATAAGAGATTGTTTTACATGTTATTGTAAATAATTATATATATAAATTTTTGACCGGAAGATTTGTGGCGGAATCCAATGTTGGACTATATGAACCTGAAATCACATATAGTAGACCGAAATAATTTCGGTTAAGCAGTCTTTTTGATAACCATAACTTTTGGTAGTACAAGTGGGTGGATATTATAGTTTATATCTTCTTTTGTTCCACGTTTATATTTAAATTTAATCATGGTTTAACTCCTCCTCATTAAATTAAATGCCATCATCATCATCGACGACACATCGTGAAGATTTACGTAAAAAGAGAAGAAAAAACAAAACATCATGTGAGAAAATGAGCTTACCCAGAGAAAATCTTGCGTTGAAGATGTTCGACAGATTGCGGAGATAAAAATGCGATAAATGCAGCCATAATAAGAAAAAGTGTGTCTTTTTTATAAACTTGAGAATTGAAGAAGACCTCGCGTCACGATGGGTCTGTTTGGACACCCGATTGTCTTTATTCTTGACCGGAAGATTTCTGGCGGAATCCAATGTTAGGCTATATGAACCAAAAATCACATTTAGTAGACCGAAATAATTTCGGTTAAGCACTCCTTTTGATAACCATAACTTTTGGTAGTACAAGTGGATGGATATTATAGTTTATATCTTCTTTTGCTCCACGCTTATATTTAAATTTAATCATGGTTTAACTCCTCCTCATCAAATTAAAAGCCATCATCATCATCAACGACACATCGTGAAGATTGACGTAAAAAGTAAAGAAAAAAACGAAACATCATGTGAGAAAATGAGCTTACCCAGAGAAAAGCTTGCATTAAAGATGTTCGACGGATTGTGGAGACCAAAATGCGATAAATGCGGCCCTAATAAGAAAAGAGTGTGTCTTTTTATAAACTTGAGAACTGAAGAAGACCTCGCGTTCTGATGGGGTCTGTTTGGACACCCGATTGTCTTTATTCTTGACCGGAAGATTTCTGGCGGAATCCATTGTTGGGCTATATGAACCTAAAATCACATATAGTAGACCAAAATAATTTCGGTTAAACACTCCTTTTGTAACCATAACTTTTGGTAGTACAAGTGGATGGATATTATAGTTTATATCTTCTTTTGCTCCACGCTTATATTTAAATTTAATCATGGTTTGACTCCTCCTCATCAAATTAAAAGCCATCATCATCATCGACGACACATCGTGAAGATTGACGTAAAAAGATAAGAAAAAACGAAACATCATGTGAGAAAATGAGCTTACCCAGAGAAAAGCTTGCGTTGAAGATGTTCGACGGATTGTGGAGACCAAAATGCGATAAATGCGGCCCTAATAAGAAAAGAGTGTGTCTTTTTATAAACTTGAGAACTGAAGAAGACCTCGCGTTCTGATGGGGTCTGTTTGGACACCCGATTGTCTTTATTCTTGACCGGAAGATTTCTGGCGGAATCCATTGTTGGGCTATATGAACCTAAAATCACATATAGTAGACCAAAATAATTTCGGTTAAACACTCCTTTTGTAACCATAACTTTTGGTAGTACAAGTGGATGGATATTATAGTTTATATCTTCTTTTGCTCCACGCTTATATTTAAATTTAATCATGGTTTGACTCCTCCTCATCAAATTAAAAGCCATCATCATCATCGACGACACATCGTGAAGATTGACGTAAAAAGATAAGAAAAAACGAAACATCATGTGAGAAAATGAGCTTACCCAGAGAAAAGCTTGCGTTGAAGATGTTCGACGGATTGTGGAGACCAAAATGCGATAAATGCGGCCCTAATAAGAAAAGAGTGTGTCTTTTTATAAACTTGAGAACTGAAGAAGACCTCGCGTTCTGATGGGGTCTGTTTGGACACCCGATTGTCTTTATTCTTGACCGGAAGATTTCTGGCGGAATCCATTGTTGGGCTATATGAACCTAAAATCACATATAGTAGACCAAAATAATTTCGGTTAAACACTCCTTTTGTAACCATAACTTTTGGTAGTACAAGTGGATGGATATTATAGTTTATATCTTCTTTTGCTCCACGCTTATATTTAAATTTAATTATGGTTTAACTCCTCCTCATCAAATTAAAAGCCATCATCATCATCGACGACACATCGTGAAGATTGACGTAAAAAGATAAGAAAAAACGAAACATCATGTGAGAAAATGAGCTTACCCAGAGAAGATGTTCGACGGATTGCGAAGACCAAAATAAGATAAATACGGCCCTAATAAGAAAAGAGTGTGTCTTTTTATAAACTTGAGAACTGAAGAAGACCTCGCGTCACGATGGGGTCTGTTTGGACACCCGATTGTCTTTATTCTTGACCAGAAGATTTCTGGTGGAATCCAATGTTGGGCTATATGAACCTACATCACATATAGTAGACCGAAATAATTTCGGTTAAGCACTCCTTTTGATAACCATAACTTTTGGTAGTACAAGTAGATGGATATTATAGTTTATATCTTCTTTTGCTCCACGCTTATATTTAAATTTAATCATGGTTTGACTCCTCCTCATCAAATTAAAAGCCATCATCATCATCGACGACACATCGTGAAGATTGACGTAAAAAGAGAAGAAAAAACAAAACATCATGTGAGAAAATGAGCTTACCCAGAGAAAATCTTGCGTTGAAGATGTTCGACAGATTGCGGAGATAAAAATGCGATAAATGCAGCCATAATAAGAAAAAGTGTGTCTTTTTTATAAACTTGAGAATTGAAGAAGACCTCGCGTCACGATGGGTCTGTTTGGACACCCGATTGTCTTTATTCTTGACCGGAAGATTTCTGGCGGAATCCAATGTTAGGCTATATGAACCAAAAATCACATTTAGTAGACCGAAATAATTTCGGTTAAGCACTCCTTTTGATAACCATAACTTTTGGTAGTACAAGTGGATGGATATTATAGTTTATATCTTCTTTTGCTCCACGCTTATATTTAAATTTAATCATGGTTTAACTCCTCCTCATCAAATTAAAAGCCATCATCATCATCAACGACACATCGTGAAGATTGACGTAAAAAGTAAAGAAAAAAACGAAACATCATGTGAGAAAATGAGCTTACCCAGAGAAAAGCTTGCGTTGAAGATGTTCGACGGATTGCGAAGACCAAAATGAGATAAATACGGCCCTAATAAGAAAAGAGTGTGTCTTTTCATAAACTTGAGAACTGAAAAAGACCTCGCGTCACGATGGGGTCTGTTTGGACACCCGATTGTCTTTATTCTTGACCGGAAGATTTTGGCGGAATCCAATGTTGGGCTATATGAACCTAAAATCACATCTAGTAGACTGAAATAATTTCGGTTAAGCACTTCTTTTGATAACCATAACTTTTGGTACTACAAGTGGATGGATGTTATAGTTTATATCATCTTTTGCTCCACGCTTATATTTAAATTTAATCATGGTTTAACTCCTCCTCATCAAATTAAAAGCCATCATCATCATCGCCGACACATCGTGAAGATTGACGTCAAAAGAGAAGAAAAAACGAAACATCATGTGAGAAAATGAGCTTACCCAGAGAAGATGTTCGACGGATTGCGAAGACCAAAATGAGATAAATGCGGCCCTAATAAGAAAAGAGTGTGTCTTTTCATAAACTTGAGAACTGAAAAAGACCTCGCGTCACGATGGGGTCTGTTTGGACACCCGATTGTCTTTATTCTTGACCGGAAGATTTATGGCGGAATCCAATGTTGGGCTATATGAACCTTAAATCACATATAGTAGACCGAAATAATTTCGGTTAAGCATTCCTTTTGATAACATAACTTTTGGTACTACAAGTGGATGGATATTATAGTTTATATCATCTTTTGCTCCACGCTTATATTTAAATTTAATTATGGTTTAACTCCTCCTCATCAAATTAAAAGCCATCATCATCATCAACGACACATCGTGAAGATTGACGTAAAAAGAGAAGAAAAAACGAAACATCATGTGAGAAAATGAGCTTACCCAGAGAAAAGCTTGCTTTGAAGATGTTCGACGGATTGCGGAGACCAAAATGCGATAAATGCAGCCCTAATAAGAAAAGAGTGTGTCTTTTTATATACTTGAGAACTGAAGAAGACCTGGCATCACGATGAGTCTGTTTGGACACCCGATTGTCTTTATTCTTGACCGGAAGATTTATTGCGGAATCCAATGTTGGGCTATATGAACCTTAAATCACATATAGTAGACCGAAATAATTTCGGTTAAGCATTCCTTTTGATAACCATAACTTTTGGTAGTACAAGTGGATGGATATTATAGTTTATATCTTATTTTGCTCCACGCTTATATTTAAATTTAATTATGGTTTAACTCCTCCTCATCAAATTAAAAGCCATCATCATCATCGACGACACATCGTGAAGATTGACGTAAAAAGAGAAGAAAAAACGAAACATCATGTGAGAAAATGAGCTTACCCAGAGAAAAGCTTGCGTTGAAGATGTTCGACGGATTGCGGAGACCAAAATGCGATAAATGCGGCCCTAATAAGAAAAGAGTGTGTCTTTTTATAAACTTGAGAACTGAAGAAGACCTCGCGTTCTGATGGGGTCTGTTTGGACACCCGATTGTCTTTATTCTTGACCGGAAGATTTCTGGCGGAATCCAATGTTGAGCTATATGAACCTAAAATCACATCTAGTAGACCGAAATAATTTCGGTTAAACATTCCTTTTGATAACTATAACTTTTGGTAGTACAAGTGGATGGATATTATAGTTTATATCTTCTTTTGCTCCATGCTTATATTTAAATTTAATCATGGTTTAACTCCTCCTCATCAAATTAAAAGCCATCATCATCATCGACGACACATCGTGAAGATTGACGTAAAAAGAGAAGATAAAACGAAACATCATGTGAGAAAATGAGCTTAGCCAGAGAAAAGCTTGCGTTGAAGATGTTCGACGGATTGCGTAGACCAAAATGCGATAAATGCGGTCCTAATAAGAAATACTGTCTTTTTATAAACTTGAGAACTGAAGAAGACCTCACGTTCTAATGGGGTCTGTTTGGATACCCAATTGTCTTTATTCTTGACTGAAAGATTTCTGGCGGAATTCAATGTTGGACTATATGAACCTAGAATCACATCTAGTAGACTGAAATAATTTCGGTTAAGCACTCCTTTTGATAACCATAACTTTTGGTAGTACAAATAAATTGATATTATAGTTTATATTTTCTTTTGCTCCACGCTTATATTTAAATTTAATCATGGTTTAACTCCTCCTTATCAAATTAAAAGCTATCATCATCATCGACGACACATCGTGAAGATTGACGTAAAAAGAGTAAACATCTCGTTTTTATTAATTACTAGATGAGGACCCGCCCGATGTGCAGGTTTAAAGTTTTATAAAGTAAATTAAATTTAACAAAAATATATTAAAATTTGTTGTATGTTATTTCTAAATTTTATTTTGCTATAATACACTGATTTATATTCATTTACAAATCTTTTATGTATATAACTTTTAAAAGTGTGTTTTTTACACCTAAATATACTCTATGTTACAAATATATTTTTTATCACCACCTAGAAAATGTATATATGAACATATTAAGCCAACTATTTTACTTTCACTTCTGCATAGTTTTTTAATTACTAAAATTGTTGGCTCAAACAACATTTTGAATAAAAAATATATTATATAATATACTAATCAATGATGTATCATCATAATAATATATGACCACCATGAAGAAAAACTCGGCTCCACTTTCATCCTTTATGGAGAGAACCTTTCGTCCAACCTCCTCCACCTTCCTCCTTTGGGGAGATAATATTGTGTCCAACTTTCTCCACCATAGAGAAAACCTCGGATCTGCTCTCCTCCTGTTTGGAAAGAACATGTTCACATTTTTTTGTAATCTCAAAATGGTTTGCTCTGATAACCAATGAAAGTAAAAACCTTTTTTTTACGTTACAAAATCTTTTGATAGTAACTAATGTTAAATTTCCCAATGTATTCGTAGAAGTATCTTTGACACACCATGATGTAATCTCTGTCTCTGTAACGCCTCAACCACCACCTTGCTTAGTGAGCCCATGTACACTCTCAGTCCATGAGCCCACCTTTCTAAATGGGCCTTACATCTATTTCCGGCCCTTGGATCCACCCATATTCGATGGCCGGTTTGTTACGTCTGAGAGGCTTTAAAAAATTGTTTACCGATCCTACAAATCAACAAATGATCTTTGCCTGTGTTTGGTACTCAGTCTCACAGTTCCGACAATCACTTCTAGGAAGGTCACCCATCATGAAGTTCTCTCAGGACTCTTGACCAAAAAAATAAGTGCATTTTGGTGACATATGTGGCCAAATCAATTCTTTTAAACTTTTTTTGCAAACATAGGTTTTACAGTTTTTGAGCTCATATGGATCTATCAACAACGATTTATGTTTTTCCAATATATTTATCTATGTTTGTTGTAAGCTTGTGTCTGATTAACCTATTTTATCCATCCATTAGGTTGATGAGCTTCTACTCCTTATCTCCCTTTGGGATTGAATGAATAATGGTAACAATTATGTTTGCAAAAAAGAAGGATTTATGACTAACCAATCAATGTTGAGAAATTAGAAAAAATTAATTTGGCATAATTAAATAAACAATAGAAAATTATAAGCATGATAATATATGAATCTCAAATAATTCAAAGATGAAAATATAAATTAAGTAAAACAATCTAAAAATACTACAATAAATTTTAAAATACAGTATTAGGAAAAGAAGACGCATATATTAACCTTTTGGATCAACATATTAATCTTACCTATTCCCAACTGAAAAAGAAGAAAGTAGGAGAAAATTTTGGTTTAAAAAAATAAGAAAAATTTTCCTTCCCATTTAAAAAAAAAGAAATCCAATTAAACAAACTTGAAAGCAGTATTTTTGAATAAATTATTTAAATATAAGACGGTCTATGTTTATATAGAAGTGAGTATTTACAAAATTTTGAATAAATAATTAACTGTTTATTTTCCTTAATCAATTTTTTTCTATTTCTTTGTAGAATTAATAACTTAAAAGTTAAAAATAAGAAAATAATATTAAAGTTTCGAATTTTATGATATATATATATATATATAATCTCCTTATAATTATTTAAAAACTTTGTATTTTATAAATTCTGTAGTTTTTGATAATTATCTTTTTATATTATTAATATTTTTTTAATAATTTTTTTGTTTTTTGTAAGCAAATTTCTCCTATTAAATATTAACTTTTACACATGTCAAAATCTGAGATAGATTTAAAAATAAGAATATAATATTAAAGTTTCGAATAATTAAATCTCGTGTAATTAAATCTTTTTTGATCTTCTCATGTAATATGTAACTAGATACTAACCCGCGGAGAACCGCGGGCTGAACATTTTTTAATAAAAATTTGTAATAATTTATTTTATTATAATATTATTTATAATAGTGTGTGATTAAAAATTTAGTTTGCTTATATTATAATTTTTGTATTTTAAAATTGTTTATTGAAAACCTGTCAATAAAAAAGTTATATGTAATAAATAAAATTGTTTAAACTTTTGTCAACTAAACACAATTCTTACTAACATGTAAAAAAGAGCAACTAATTATAGCTATTAAAAGTTCTAAAATGTCTCTTTGAAACCAATATTCATTGTTATTTTATGTGGCTTCCTTTTTTTGTTTGTAATAATTTTAACCTGTGGTGGAATATTTTTTTGATAAAATTTGTAGCTGTATATTTTATTCGGTTTGGTTTTTAAAATCTTACCTGTTAATTTTTTAAGTATGAATTAATTTTGATTCGGATAGTTTTTTTTACTTTTCTACAATTTATTTTATTTGATGTGTCCCTGATTTTCATTTTTAATTATTCATATTTATTTAATTAATTAATCTTAATTAAGGTTTCTAATGGCAATTGAATGTAATTTTTACATATTTTAAGGTTAGTTTCATATTTGTACTTCTCAATTAATATAGTAGGATAAAATTTGTAGTTGTAGATTTTATTTGATTAGATTTTTAAAATCTTAATTGTAA
>NC_025704.1:5711857-5713656 GCF_000633955.1 Camelina sativa | reverse complement strand
ATTATTCATATTTATTTAATTAATTAATCTTAATTAAGGTTTTTAATGGCAATTGAATGTAATTTTTACATATTTTAAGGTTAGTTTCATATTTGTACTTCTCAATTAATATAGTAGGATAAAATTTGTAGTTGTAGATTTTATTTGATTAGATTTTTAAAATCTTAATTGTAAATTTTTTTTTCTAATACAGATTAGTTTTGATTATAAAAGATTTTTTGTTACTTTTTTACAATTTATTTTATTTAAAGTATCCTCAATTTTCGTTTTTTAAATTGATTATATTTATTTAATTAATTTATTAATTTTAATTAAGTTTTCTAATGGCAATTGAATGTAATTTTTTACACATTTAAGGTTTGTTTTATATTTGTACTTCTCAATTAATATACTAGGATATGTAGGGCTTTAAAAAAGTTGAGTCTGAGGAGGAGGAGCGATGGGAATATGAAAATGATGATTTTGTGAGAGGTAAACCTGAGCTTGCGGAGGAGATACACAAGCGCTACATGGCTAGTCTACCCCCTAAAGCTTTTGTGTTTAAGGATTCAGCCAAAGTAGCGAGACAAAGGGAGAAAACCAGAGCTTTGACATTGGCTATGAAGGAGAGAGCTTTAGTGAAGAATCTCTCGAAACTCACTTTGTGAATCACTCTTCTTCTTTCATTGTTATCCTTATTGTGTGAGATTAATGAGAGAACAAAAATCTTATGTACTCTCTCAACTCTAATCGCTAAACCTTTTTACAAGGTGAAAACAAAATAAAATAAAAATGGTAGATAGACATTTTTATACCTTTTAAAAATCAAGAATGTTAAAAGCAAATGGTGTTACAATGATTGGAGCTCGCGTCTTTTGTACCACGACACCACTACTACTAAGATCATCATCATCATCATCAACCTTCTTCTTCCCCAAGATCCCTACCCGACCCGTTTTCAGATTATTACCCGTAACTAGACCCATCGTCGCCATGAGCAGCACCACCACTGACAAAAGCCAAGAGGAACTCGATTCTATTCGCAAGCAGAAACGGGTCGTGCGCTCCTCTGTTCGCAAATCCCTAAAAGCCATGGACCCTTCTCTCCGAACCCAACAAGGTTCAATCTTTTTCTTCTTCTTTTTTTTTCCTTTTCTTTTTAGTTGTTCTTGGAACAGATAGTAATCTGAGGTTGCCTTGAAATGTAGATGAGGCTATTCAAAAGACTGTTCTTGAAGCTCCCTGGTTCAAATCCTGTCGGGGATTGTGTGCTTACATTAGCTGCAAATCTCTTAATGAAGTCGACACTTCTAAAATCCTGTCTGAGATTCTGCAACGTCCTGGTACTTCTCTATTTTGTAATTTTCATTCTCATGAGATTGATTAATAACAATGTTGCAGAATTGAAAATGGAAGCCCTTTACATTGTAATCACTAATTACTTGGCTTAATAGCATAACCATCATCATTAGGACAAATGAAATAATACTTACTCTGTATACTCAGTGGGAACTGAGAGAAACCACTAACAGACCAAACTAAAGAACTTAATTGTAACATAGGGATGGAATCTCCCTCTGCATTTTTTCTCTGATGTGATTTATTTTCCATTTTTTTTGTTTTGTTATTTAGATTCAAGTACTATGGCTAAGAAAAAGCTATATGTCCCTTGGGTGGAGGATAAGAAGAGTAATATGCGTATGCTGCACATATCCCATATGGATGACCTCATTGCTAACTCCATGAAAATTTTGGAACCAGCTCCTGTTGATGCCCAAGGGAATGAGCGTGAAGATGGTATTTTTTTTTTTTTTTTTTTT
>NC_025704.1:5708758-5710980 GCF_000633955.1 Camelina sativa | reverse complement strand
TAATCAACTTTTATTTGCAAATCCTTGTGGTCAGGTCTTGCGTTTGACAGGTGTGGGCGACGTTTAGGTCGTGGAGGTGGGTAAGTTTGCATTGACCTTAAGTTTTCTTTCTATCATGGTTCTATATATCTGTAGATGCATACTAAGTGTACTGCTGAAGATCTTAAAGCAGTATCATATCCGAGTAATATGAAGGTTTTATCGAATATTCTTTGCTGTTGTATTATTTACACAGATTAGTCTCACTTCCTCTCTAACCTTCTGTCATAATACAAAATCTTGCCATCCCAATTAGTTTCATTCTTGCAACTAGAAATGCTTTGCCATGCTCTAATCTAACTCCTTTCTACTTGTTTATATGGATAACTCATATGGGTAAAAAAAGCTACTACGACACTTTCTTGAAGAGATACCAGGACCGTGCGAAGGAGAAGGACTGGAGATATCCACTTATGGGTATAGACCACAATCAAAGTTATACTACTGAATGTTTTCAATAGAAAGATAAGCTAATCACTGTTCTTTTCCCCCTACTGCAGTTGCATTGTCATACTCACCTCAAATTCTTGAGGATGGAAGTGTTCCTGTAACACCAAATGACGTTCTGATCGATGCCCTTGTGACACCTTCTGGTGTGGTTCCCATTACCCCTCGGGCTATTGAAATGTACGCCACAAAATGTTTTTAGCTTTCTCTTAGATCTTTTATTTATAGCTGACTATATTGTGTGATTCTCTCTGGTCTTAGAATGTGAGATCAGGAGCTTGTGTTTGGAGCTGACACTCGGGATTTGTTGGTATGCGCTTGAAGGCAGCATTCTGGAATAATCAAACTCAGTATCAGCTTCTGTAATTGCCACTAAAAGATTTTACTAAATTTGATGTGTGCCTTGTTTGTATGATGAGATATGCAGTTCAATCCAATGGTCTTCCACCCGTTTATTCTATATCAAGCTTTTTTGCCGCACAGGATGATGGTTGTTGGGTTCTTTTCTTGAGCTTTGCTCATGGGAATTTATATGTACTTTTGAAATCTTTATTCAATGTAAAAATAAAATAGTGAAAACATCAAAGTTCTTGTCACTTTAAACTTTAAAGCATTACAGCCATACACATATAAGAGTATTACTTTTTCCTCTTCCTTTCTATAAATAGCAAAACGAAAGCAGGAAGGAGAACTAAGAGGAACAAGAAAGCATGCAGACGCCTGGCCTGTAAGCCCAGGCTGGAGGCAACCGAGCATATATCTCCATCCCCGGCTGTTCCTCGTAAGGCCGTTTCATTAGACGGATCAAATTGTTGACTTCTGAGAAATCACCTTGTTCAGCTGCATCTATGGCGCTTTGGCACAGATAGTTCCTCAGAATGTACTTTGGGTTCACTGAATCCATTCTTGCTTTTCTTTCTTCATCTGATACCTCACTACCACCCACCTGCAATTTCAAATCCACACACAAGGAGTTTCATTAGCCAGGAAGATACAGACATATTGTTCAGAAGTTTACTAATGTAGAAAGTAAAATTATAGTCTACAAAGAACGGAAGATGAAATCTTTGGGGAAAAAATGTAAGAAAAGAATTTGATACCTCTTGTATATAGCTTCGCATCCATTTGATCCATGCTTCTTTTCTCTCCTTTCCGATGTCCAAAAGCACAGCTTTCAAGGGCTTCAATAACTCATTTTCGGGTGTGTTGGGATTTGCTTTTACATTTGCAAGAAGACGGAAGAAGTTTGTGTAATCAACTTTATCAACAGACATATTGTTCAGAAGTTTACTAATAACCTCCTTGTTATACTTGGAAAGACCAAGCTTCTTTGACATTATGGCTTGATACTCATCCATGAATTTGTCACCGTACCTGATCATGAGTCCCCTCAACTACTTAGTAGTTCCTACAATATAACTAAGAATAGTGCTCCAAATCAATAGTGACAAACAAAGTTACCTCTCCATGGCGTAATTGGCCTCCTTTTGATTTATCAGCTGAGCAACCGCCAGAGTCTTAGAAAATTGAGCAATATTCCACAAACCGATGTCAGGCTGATTTGCAAAACAGTATCTTCTTCCTGGGAGATCTGTTGTGTTCGGGGTGTAACTTGGATCAAAAGCATCCAAGAACCCAAATGGGCCATAGTCAATGGTTTGACCCAAAATGCTCATATTGTCTGTGTTGAGCACACCATGGGTGAAACCTACACCTTGCCATCTTGCAACTAAGGT
>NC_025704.1:5693530-5707654 GCF_000633955.1 Camelina sativa | reverse complement strand
CTTTCTATCATGGTTCTATATATCTGTAGATGCATACTAAGTGTACTGCTGAAGATCTTAAAGCAGTATCATATCCGAGTAATATGAAGGTTTTATCGAATATTCTTTGCTGTTGTATTATTTACACAGATTAGTCTCACTTCCTCTCTAACCTTCTGTCATAATACAAAATCTTGCCATCCCAATTAGTTTCATTCTTGCAACTAGAAATGCTTTGCCATGCTCTAATCTAACTCCTTTCTACTTGTTTATATGGATAACTCATATGGGTAAAAAAAGCTACTACGACACTTTCTTGAAGAGATACCAGGACCGTGCGAAGGAGAAGGACTGGAGATATCCACTTATGGGTATAGACCACAATCAAAGTTATACTACTGAATGTTTTCAATAGAAAGATAAGCTAATCACTGTTCTTTTCCCCCTACTGCAGTTGCATTGTCATACTCACCTCAAATTCTTGAGGATGGAAGTGTTCCTGTAACACCAAATGACGTTCTGATCGATGCCCTTGTGACACCTTCTGGTGTGGTTCCCATTACCCCTCGGGCTATTGAAATGTACGCCACAAAATGTTTTTAGCTTTCTCTTAGATCTTTTATTTATAGCTGACTATATTGTGTGATTCTCTCTGGTCTTAGAATGTGAGATCAGGAGCTTGTGTTTGGAGCTGACACTCGGGATTTGTTGGTATGCGCTTGAAGGCAGCATTCTGGAATAATCAAACTCAGTATCAGCTTCTGTAATTGCCACTAAAAGATTTTACTAAATTTGATGTGTGCCTTGTTTGTATGATGAGATATGCAGTTCAATCCAATGGTCTTCCACCCGTTTATTCTATATCAAGCTTTTTTGCCGCACAGGATGATGGTTGTTGGGTTCTTTTCTTGAGCTTTGCTCATGGGAATTTATATGTACTTTTGAAATCTTTATTCAATGTAAAAATAAAATAGTGAAAACATCAAAGTTCTTGTCACTTTAAACTTTAAAGCATTACAGCCATACACATATAAGAGTATTACTTTTTCCTCTTCCTTTCTATAAATAGCAAAACGAAAGCAGGAAGGAGAACTAAGAGGAACAAGAAAGCATGCAGACGCCTGGCCTGTAAGCCCAGGCTGGAGGCAACCGAGCATATATCTCCATCCCCGGCTGTTCCTCGTAAGGCCGTTTCATTAGACGGATCAAATTGTTGACTTCTGAGAAATCACCTTGTTCAGCTGCATCTATGGCGCTTTGGCACAGATAGTTCCTCAGAATGTACTTTGGGTTCACTGAATCCATTCTTGCTTTTCTTTCTTCATCTGATACCTCACTACCACCCACCTGCAATTTCAAATCCACACACAAGGAGTTTCATTAGCCAGGAAGATACAGACATATTGTTCAGAAGTTTACTAATGTAGAAAGTAAAATTATAGTCTACAAAGAACGGAAGATGAAATCTTTGGGGAAAAAATGTAAGAAAAGAATTTGATACCTCTTGTATATAGCTTCGCATCCATTTGATCCATGCTTCTTTTCTCTCCTTTCCGATGTCCAAAAGCACAGCTTTCAAGGGCTTCAATAACTCATTTTCGGGTGTGTTGGGATTTGCTTTTACATTTGCAAGAAGACGGAAGAAGTTTGTGTAATCAACTTTATCAACAGACATATTGTTCAGAAGTTTACTAATGACCTCCTTGTTATACTTGGAAAGACCAAGCTTCTTTGACATTATGGCTTGATACTCATCCATGAATTTGTCACCGTACCTGATCATGAGTCCCCTCAACTACTTAGTAGTTCCTACAATATAACTAAGAATAGTGCTCCAAATCAATAGTGACAAACAAAGTTACCTCTCCATGGCGTAATTGGCCTCCTTTTGATTTATCAGCTGAGCAACCGCCAGAGTCTTAGAAAATTGAGCAATATTCCACAAACCGATGTCAGGCTGATTTGCAAAACAGTATCTTCTTCCTGGGAGATCTGTTGTGTTCGGGGTGTAACTTGGATCAAAAGCATCCAAGAACCCAAATGGGCCATAGTCAATGGTTTGACCCAAAATGCTCATATTGTCTGTGTTGAGCACACCATGGGTGAAACCTACACCTTGCCATCTTGCGACTAAGGTTGCTGTACGCTCAGCAATTTCAACGATCCATGCTAATATTATTAGAAAAGCACAAGTTAGTTCAATATTGTCCATCAATATAACAATTGGCAATCGCAAAAGTATATGAGTGATACAAATGTCATTAGGTAAATACCTGCATACTTATTGGAAGTTAGATCCACAACCGAATCATCTTCATCACCGGTTTTGAAAGATAAGCTATCGCTTCTATCCATGCTTTCTATATGTGGGAAATGATGCCTAATGGCATAGTCTGCCAACTTCCGAACAATATCTAGATCCTCTTTTCCTCTAGAAGCATGTATTTGGTATGAACCAAAGCGGAGAAATGATTGAGAAACCCTGCAAACAATTGCGCCAGGTTCCTCCTTCGGATTGCCACTGCAACGAACAATGCAAGAACATAGGAGTAGTCATTAGTCAACCACCTAGAAGTCTGTTTTCATAGATAAATTTTTCTATACTAGAGGCTTAGTTTATTAGGTTTAGATACTTCAATTTCGATCATTCTCATGTGCAGTTCCTAACCCTATGAAGCCTAATTTTCTTTATACTTTGTACATGAACTTTTTAAGCAGAGGACGAACATAAAGAAGGAACAAGTTAGACAAGGTCTGGAAGGTTTAGGACATACTCATAAAACATGTCGCGAGTGACATCTTGACCTGTGGTGAGAAGACAAAGGGCACGCGTGGTAGGGATTCCAAGACAATGCATAGATTCACTGCAAAGGAACTCCCTGATGCTACTACGGAGCACTGCGAGCCCATCAGCAAAACGGCTATATGGAGTCCTACCTGCACCTTTAAGCTGAAGTTCCCACCTTTCATCTTTGGAGTTCAAAACTTCTCCCAGAGTTATAGCACGACCATCACCTAGTTGTCCAGCCCACATGCCAAACTGGTGTCCTCCATAGCATTGAGCATAAGGCATTCTGTAGCAAAATTATACCAATATCTGAGAATAGAGACTTTTGGATTTCAGAAGGTCGGACTTAAAAATCAGATTTGGATAAGGAACACATACGCTCCTGGTAAAGGTTTAGCACCGGACAGCATGAGAGGGAAATCTGGCCTTTCAAATCTGAAGGTATCAAAATTGTGTTGCCATTAGTCAAAAGTAGAAAGAGAAAAGGGTTTCAAAATGGCAACTAATATCAAGGTGCAACACTCTTAAAACTTAAATGTTATAAATTCATATCATATGAAACAGAAATGAACCAATTGCGCCAACTTCTCTCTAAAGAAACCTAAAAATGTAATAACCATGAAGGTGAATTCGAAACAATGGTATCAATTATGTGTCTAAGAAAGACTGTGAAAACCCAATTATCTTCTGCACCAAACACTAAGACTTTAAGTCTGGCCATACAGAATCGAACTCACTCTTTAGGATCCAAATCCAAAAGCTCTGCAACAGAATCAGACCATGCTACAAGCTGAGGATCATCTACTTCTACTGATGGAGAAACTTTTGAATAGCAAGCATGCAATACCTGTACATTACAATAAACAATCAAAATCCGGATGCCCAAGTTAGCTTACTGGGAAATATATTAATGAACACAACTAAAAACATCAAAGTACAAATATCAACTTCATGATTCCAAATTAAACAACACTAAATATAACTTTTTTTTTTTTTTTCTTTCAAGACATGAATCACAAGATTAAAAACCACATCAATCATTGGAATAGAAAAGCAAAATCAAGATTCTTCCTTATTCTCTCCTATCAAAGATCGAAACAAAAAAAATGGATACCTCACGAGAGATAACATCGGTTCTGGGATCACCAGGCAATTCCTTAACAAAGGAGTGGTCCCAGTTAAAATCTTCGAGCTTACGTTTAACCTTACAACCTCCTTCATCAACAACAGCTCCAAGAGTTTGATTCTGCAGATCTTTCGCTAAAGAATCAGCAGATGAATCCGTTACAGGCGTTGGAGACGAAGACGAAGCCGGAGAAGACTCCATCCGACCGAAAGAAGAAGATCGGGTCAATCGAAATTGTCGGCGAAAGGAAGGACAAAAAGGGAGTTTCGAAGTTGAACTGAAGAGATGAAGCGGTCGGAGGTAGAAGAGAGACGACGGACAACACACACGCAACAACATTTCTTCTTTCCTTACCTTCACAAATTATTCAATTGGAAAAGAAACTTGTTTCAATTTTCCAATTTTTGGACCGAACCGAACCTTCTTTGGTTTTTTCCCGGTTCAGTTCGATTTCACAATGTCGGTTTACTTCTAATTCTGTTGTTTTGTTGTATTTTGCATCCTAATCGATTCATGTTTATATGAACCGGGATTAAGACAGAACCGAAAATAAGCCGGGTTTAAGACAGAACCAAAAAAAAGAGATAGGGAGAGAAGTAGTGAAACGACAAAAGTTGCCGTCGTTCGTGTAACTCAAACCAACCTATCAACTGAGGAAAAAAAATATTAGGGCACAAAATAATAAGTGGATTCACGTCCGCGACTCATAGATCTCTTCGGAAAAATTCATCACGATTTGTTCTTACTGTAATTCTTCAACTTTTCCGCGGCGTGTTCTTCCTGGAGATCTTAACGTTCGTGAAATTCGAGTCGGACCCGAGAGAAGAGTCTTCTTCCTTGTTCCTCTGATTTTATAGATTTGTGTTTGTCTGCTCAAATCTATGATCTTTCGGGAGTAAGTTTCTCCATGGTTGATCGAAGATTTCGAGAATAGATCCAAAGAAAGGTATTTTTGCTTTTTGTTTCTTCTTCTTGATCTTACATTCTTCATCCCCAATTTAGGTTTTGTTCATCTTGAAAGCTTACCATTGATGTGCCTGGTTTCGTCTGAAATTAGGGTTTATGAAAGTTTTGTTCTTTGCTTGGAAATAAAACAAATTTCAGAAAGTTAGTAGAAATTTCGAATTCTTGTATGATTTAGAAAGCTTAAGCTTGCAATGAATTACTGTTTAGCTTGAGTTTAAGAAGTTTGACCTGCGTTTTTGGATAGTGTAATTTGCTGTGTCAACAAGGTTTAAAGTTCAAAAGTTCGTGCTTTTCGTGCTCTGAGGGTTTCAGTTTTGACCTGACAAGTGAAGGTCTTCGTATGGTCTGCTATGAGAGTTAAGGTTTTGGTTTGTTTCCTCTTTTTGAAGTTGTTTACTTGGTTGTGCTTGTGCAGCTCGTGCTTTGGTGCAACTAAGACAGGTATCATTATCCCACGTTACGATTTCTTAAGTTCCCTGTAAAGAATAATCGGGGAGAGGACACAGATGGATTACCGACCTTCTGATAGTAGTGGTAAGTCTTATTTTCTTTCAGTCTTGCGGCAAGACTAACTTGCTGTTAGTTTTTGTCCTTATTCTCTCTTTTTCTCCTGTCCACAATTTGGTTGTGCTTTTTTTTTTTTTTAATGTAATTGTGTTCAATGCTTTTAACTGACAAAGCATTATCTCTAAAAGCTTGAGTATTCTTTTCTTGTTCAATGTTGTTGTTTACTGACACTTTTCTCGTCTAGCTTCAAACTTATTTACTATGTTTTGATTGTGTAAATGTATTTGTTTCTGTCTGTTTCGTGCACTCAGGTACGGATGATGACCTGCCTCCATCTCATCAAGGTAGATATCAAAGAACCAGACCTGCCGGCAATGGGAGGCCTTCAGTTCTCAATTCTGCTCCTTTATCACGTGTGCACAATGACATGGAAACTCAAATTCATCTCATTGAGCAAGAAGCTTACAGCTCGATACTCCGCGCTTTTAAAGCCCAGTCTGATGCTATTACCTGGGTACTTATTTTGCTTCTTTTCATCATTTAGTTATTCCATGTTTATGTAACTTCACCATCTAATCGAAGATAAGCTTATCTTTCTTCCTTTCTTTCTTCAGGAGAAAGAAACTTTGATTACTGAACTCAGAAAAGAACTTCGGGTGTCTGATGAAGAACACAGAGAGCTGTTATCAAGGGTTAACGCTGATGAAATGATCAGGCGAATAAGGTTTGTTTCATATGTTATTAATACATCACTGCAATCAATCAAAAACAACTTTGTAGCCAACAAGGTTAATTTGAAATCATGTCAGGGAATGGAGAAAGGTAAACAACGTTCAGTCGAGTGTTCCTCAGCTGGTTCATGATGCTCCGAGTCCAGCTGTCTCAGGATCACGTAAAAAGCAAAAGACATCACAGTCAATCGCCTCACTAGCGATGGGACCACCATCTCCTTCTATGCACCCTTCAATGCAACCATCGTCATCTGCAATCAGAAGGGGAGGTCCTCCACCAGGTCCAAAGACCAAGAAGCCAAAGACAGTAAGTCATGATGCTACATGACTTTTAATTGTTGTTACTGTGAATCATGTTCTTATATTCTTCATTGACTAAGGGATGAGAATATTTCGTTTCTTTGTGCTCGATGAAGTCGATGCAGTACCCACCTACAGGCATAGCTGGAAGGCCCCAGGCTGGCGCTTTAACAAATGAACCAGGTGAATCGGGTTCATATGACCCGTTGATTGGAAGGAAGGTATGGACGAAGTGGCCTGAGGACAATCATTTCTATGAAGCTGTTATAACTGACTACAACCCTGTTGAGGTATCGTATCTTTCACTGCTATATATCAGTGTTTTAGTCTCAAATCTGTTTTTCTGATATTATATATTTCCTTTTATCAACATTGATTTAGGGGCGGCATGCTTTAGTGTATGATATTAACACTGGGAATGAAACTTGGGAATGGGTTAATCTTAAAGAGGTAATTATGATTTCAGTTTGTATAAGAGCTCATCTTTTGGATCCTTGGTTATATATGATTCTGAATGTTCTTTATATATGATAGATATCTCCGGGAGATATCAGATGGGAAGGTGAAGATCCAGGGGTTTCTCGTAAAGGAGGACATCCAGGGCAAGGCCGTGGAAGTACAAAATCTATGGCTCGTGGTGTTCCTACAGGCAATGTGGGTGGTAGAGGTAGGGGAAGCATGAAGATGCAGCAACCAAAGACACAGAATGGCATTGGGAAGAAAGCTTTAGGCGAAATTGAAATCCTCCACACTGATACACTGATAAAAGAGGTAATCATCCAAGGTTTTCGATATGGAAAATGAATGTTCGTGAATGTTACTGATCTGAGTAACACTTTATTTGTATTTTTAACAGATAGAAAAAGTTTTTGGGTCAGTTAACCCCAACCCAGCAGAGGTAGAGAAGGCAAAGAGAGTGCTGAGAGTAAGAACCAATACATGTGTTGTTGAATCTGGTCGTTGTTTACTTTACATTATAATGAAAAAGAGAAGCTGATTTTATTGTTTTTACTTGGAAATTGTAGGATCATGAACTAGCTCTTATGGATGCAATCGCAAAGCTTGAAGAAATATCAGACGGAGAAAGTGGTAATATTTGATAGGGTCCTTCCAGATTACCTCAGGTTCACATCATTCTTCTGTCTGCTCTTTGGATCAATGTGTTTGTTTGTTAAATTTGAAGTTATAATGTGGCTTTGGATTTTGGCTCAAATGCAGATGATGGAGCCGGAGCTTTAGACTTGCTAAAAAGTGTTGTAGATGGTGGTGGCGAAATGTGAATTGATGAGGGAGATTCCAAAAGTTGTATGGATGTATTTTGTTTAGGGGAAGGATTTGATGACATTTGTGTGCCACATAACTCCAGTAACTGGATTTGGAAGTTAGGGTCTTAAGCATTGTAAAATCCATAAGACTTCTTATAAATGTAGAATGTTGCAGAGACGAGATGATGATGGGCAAAGCAAAACTCTACTATTAGTGGGGAGATGGAGCGACTAAGAACTACTACTCATGTAAACTATTAGAAAGTAGAAACATTAATTACCAGATCAACTCTATTTTTGTTCTGAAGTAGAAAAGCACTATTGGGAAATCTCAGTTCCTGAAAGAAAAACCTACCTAGTCAAAACAATTGAAATTTCTGAAATTTGGAAGCAAAGCAGATAGTTAACAAAAGAAAGCTGAAATTAAAATTGCTAATTTCAAAAGATATTGTTAATTTAATACAATCAAAGGACTAATAAAGTAACGAGGAGCTTCCAGTGCTCTCAACTCTCAAGGGAACCCATCTTCCGGTAGTACAAGGAACAGCTTTGCTGGGACTGAGACAAATCATCAACAATGAACTTGGGATTTCTGGTATCAACCCCTAATTTAATAATTTAAGGGAGACTTCTCCCAGTTTGGCTTTTGAATCCTTTTTTGTGGATTTGGTATATGCTTATTTTAGAGATGAGTATTAACATCTGATAAGCAAGCCAACATTTGGCGAGGAGAATTAAAACCCGTAACCACCCAATGAAGTCTGAAGACACCAGTGCTCCAAAAACAGAGTTCCATCATTACAAGAATTTACATCTCACAATAATAACTAACACAAGCTGACTTGAGGAACACATCGTAATTTTACGAGATTTAGAAGGATATGATTCCATAAATTCGATTTGTCATTAGAAAGAAAGAAACATAGTTCATCAATTATTTATTTGGGGGCTTTACAAGCGCCCAAAATACACAAGTTTTAAAAGAAACTTTTTGAGTAAGACCATAACAGAGTTTAAAAACCACCACGGAGACGCAAGACCAAGTGAAGTGTAGACTCCTTCTGAATGTTGTAGTCAGCCAAAGTCCTGCCGTCTTCAAGTTGCTTTCCGGCGAAGATCAACCTCTGCTGGTCCGGTGGGATACCCTCTTTATCTTGGATCTTGGCCTTCACATTGTCAATGGTGTCGGAGCTCTCAACCTCCAGTGTGATGGTCTTCCCGGTGAGAGTCTTGACGAAAATTTGCATACCTCCACGGAGACGCAAGACCAAGTGAAGTGTAGACTCCTTCTGAATGTTGTAGTCAGCCAAAGTCCTGCCGTCTTCAAGTTGTTTTCCGGCGAAGATCAACCTCTGCTGGTCCGGTGGGATACCCTCCTTGTCTTGGATTTTAGCTTTGACATTATCGATGGTGTCAGAGCTCTCCACCTCCAAAGTGATGGTCTTCCCCGTCAAAGTCTTGACGAAGATCTGCATACCACCACGAAGCCTGAGAACAAGATGAAGGGTCGACTCCTTCTGGATGTTGTAGTCAGCCAAAGTCCTGCCATCTTCAAGCTGCGTACCGGCAAAGATCAACCTCTGCTGGTCCGGTGGGATACCCTCTTTATCTTGGATTTTGGCTTTAACGTTGTCGATGGTGTCAGAGCTCTCCACCTCCAAAGTGATGGTCTTTCCGGTGAGTGTCTTAACGAAGATTTGCATACCACCACGGAGCCTGAGAACAAGATGAAGCGTAGACTCCTTCTGAATGTTGTAGTCAGCCAAGGTACGGCCATCTTCTAGCTGCTTACCGGCAAAGATAAGCCTTTGCTGATCTGGAGGGATACCTTCCTTATCCTGGATCTTGGCTTTGACGTTGTCGATTGTGTCAGAGCTTTCCACCTCGAGGGTGATTGTCTTTCCGGTGAGAGTCTTAACAAAGATCTGCATCTGTAATTCACAAACACGATCAAGAAACTAATTACCAAATCTAGATAGAACTAACACGTTATCAATGGATACAAAACTCAATTTATTTGAGAAAAATCAAATCAAATTCAAAGACAAGTAATTCACAAACAAAGATTGATAAATACCAAAACAAGGATCAAATTCGATCAAGAAACTAATTTATCAAACCTAGGTCGTAGAATTAACACGTTATCAATCGATTACAAAACTCAATTTCTCTTTTGAGAAAAATCAAACCAAATTCAAAGACAAGTAATTCGATCTGCGAAAAAAAAAAAAAACACAAACCCTAATTGAGGATTAACACAAGAGAGATCTATCGGTGAAACCAAATACAAAAAACAGAGAATCAATTGCGATCGGAAGAAACAAGTAAATCGTATTAGAGATTCAGAAATTTTACCTTTGAACACGATTGAGAGATTTGATTGATGATTATTAGGTTTTAGGAATTGTGAAAGAGGATAAAGAGGTTGTCGGGTGTTTAATAGAGTTATATCGAATAGGATGAGGAAGTTGAGGCGGTGAAGCATTAGCCAATCAAAACTAGACACGTATGTATTATGACGTGTATTGGGCGGTTGTTTACACGAAACTTCTAGAATAAGGGCCTACTTATAGTCCACGGGCCAATGAGTATATGAAGGCCCAAGAAAGAACAAGCACAATTTAGGTTAAACCCTCAGCCGAAAGTAATATATAAATTTATTTATATACTATTTTACAAACCATACAACAACAAAAGTCAATCATGAGCGGTAAAGGAGGCTTTGATGACGACGATGATCAAATCCTACCTGAATTCCTAACGCTCGCATTAGGGTGGACCAATTCTTTAATCTACGTCGTAACGATGCACTTGCTTATCGTCACCGTCGAGACTTGCTTGTTCTGGCCTTTACTACCAAACTACCCCCACGTTTGGGGAGATAATGTTATCGGGATGGTGATTTTTCAATACATTACTGGCGTCATAGGGTATGCTTCCGTTTCGCATCCTTTCACAGCCGTGTTAGGACGCGTGAGCCACTTGTTCGGTAATATTGCCATCCTCATGCTTTTGGTCCACACCGTTTCTCACCAAGTCCTTGTATGGATTGCAATACCTTCTTCTTTGTGGCTCGGTTCTGTTTTGCTCTTCTGTTTCGTTCATTCAGTTTGTAAAGTAAACTCATCCCCACCTGAACAGTATCTTTTATGTTAGTTTCTTTCTTTGAGATTTTTATGCTAGTTGAAGCATTTTGGTTTCCCACCAGAAGTAAAACCATCTTTTTATATCATTGCTACGCCTAAGCAAACTCTTATGGAGAGAGAGTCCCGTACTATCCAAACGTTCAACATTAAAAGCTGCTTAATAAAAATTTCTGATACAAACATAAATAATCAAATTAATGAAACAAATTAATCAAAAAGTTAGTTAATTAGCTAGTTTTAACCGTTTCTAATTCTCACTTTCACCAATATCTCAGATCTCTTACTTTTCAACTTTCAAGAACAAAAGAAACAAAGAAATGACTAGTGAAAGATCTGAGAAGCTCCATAACTTGACTCTGGCGATTATGATGCTGGCCATGGGATACGACAAGGTGGCGTTTGCCATGGGGACTAAAGCGACTTGGTTCCCACCCCTTTACTTCGGCCTCTGCTCTGTCGCTTACGTTCTCTTCGTGATCGTCGCTGAATTCGAGGACGACGTGGTGGTCAAACGTTTGGCCGATTGGATCAGCCACATGCTTGGATTAGCTGCTCTAGCATGCCTCGTAGCAATTGTGTCCGTGGAGTTCGCAATCGGATTGGCTTCTTCTACCGCTCTCGTTAGTTTCTGGTATCTCGTGAAATACCTTAAGAGCCACGAAACCCTAAACCCTTCATCCCTAGATTCAAGCTGCAGCTCAGAGAAGTTAAATCTTGTCATCTTGGCGGCTCTTGGAGGAGCCATGGTGTTTGTCCAGATTGGATTAGCCATGGGATCACTTGAAGAAACTAATCTTTCCCCGGTTTATTTTGGAGTCTCGTCTGTTTCGTATGTGTTCTTCCGAGTCATTGAAGTGCTGGAAGAGAACATCACCATCAAATCAGTCTCTGGTCATATGAGCCGTTCTGCAGGAATACTCAGTCTAGTTTGCTTCGTGGGATTGGTTTCTAAAGAATTTGCCTTAGGTATCTTCGTCTCTACGTTATTGTTAGTCATGCGGTACATTTGCAAGATTTGGTGCGCTAATCCAACTGCTCAAGATCTGGCCGCGGAAGTTCAGTCGCTACTCCAATCTGACGATCTCCCTTAATCCGCCGGTCATATTTGTATAAAACAGAGTCCAAGATTCCTATGTAAATACCTTCTTCCGGTCATATTAGCATAAACCCATTTTTGTGATATACAAACTCCTTATTGTATTATAGTGAACACGAAAGCCTAAAGAGAACCCATAACAAACAAACAATGATGGTTTTATTAATTTGCATCTTAACCCTTTTGTTTTAACTTTACTGATCCGACTACGATTCAAACCGGCCGATTCTAAAGACTGCAAGCAAGTCTAGTGGTATCAGTTGTTTGGCCAGATTGCGATCTCAGAGTAACCATCTTCGGTAGCACAAGCCCTGAACATACCGGTAGTGTGACTTCAGCTTTGGCAGAGACAGCAACGAGTCCACAGCTTCCTCTGGGAACGGATTGGTCAACAACATAAGCTGCTGTCTCGGTCAAAGACAAGCCTTTATATTCCATGAGTGCAGCCACGTCTCTCAGAAGAACTCAATGAGGGTTTTAATAAATCGGGTTTTGGAGTCTGTGGATGTTCCTTCTTAACATAAGGAACCAAACTCACGAACTCACCGTCATTGTTAATAACAGCAGCAACTCTACTCTTCAGACTCAATTTATTTTTCTACAAAAGATAATTGTAACGATACAAAAAAAAAAGCATGAATATTATTTTCCCAAGAAGGGTTTGATAAGGGAAGAAACAAAAAAAAAAAAATCGAAACTTGTAATCATAATAAGCATTACCTTGAAATACAGATGGAAATTGGGAAAAAAAGAAGCGGGAGGGAAAGAGGATTTTAGGGCAATCTTAAGGTCATGAGTCTTCTCAAGGGCAGCTTGCTTGTCTGCAAGTTTGATCTAGTGGAAACAGAGAAAGGAAGCTATTATTAACAAGTGAGATAAGTGCAGAAGCAAACTGAGTATTCTCCATTGTGTTTAAAACCAGATTCCAAGTAAACACAAAGGATATATCTAAAGACACATACTTGAAAAAGGTTACCTTCGTGTCCGATAATTGTAACTGCATAGACTTAACCAACATCTCCTTCTCAGCAACCAATCGTTTTTGTTGCTTCAAGCTTTTCTTGGATATCGTTTACCTGGTTCCTTGACATTTTTTTGATAATGGTTCCTTGACATTTCCATTGACTTTAAAACCTCTTCTTTCTCCGATAATTTTGTCTGCAAGTCATTCACTTGCTCTCTTAGTCTAGTCAGTTCTTCCTTTTCTGCACCAGCCAAAGCCCTTTGTGTTTTCACCATCTTCCAAAGAATTGTTCATAGCATCACTATTGTCCTCAGGGTCTCTCTCTTCTTTCTTCCTGGGACTGTTTGAGAACCATTTCTTCCCTTTAGATCAAGTACATGCAAAATAGAAGCGAATAAGTTATACAGCCGAGCATTGGAAAAACATTGAGTAATTAGTTTTACAAAAGACAAATAGGACAATCCAGTCCATAACTTTGCGATATTAGAATTGAAGTGGGTTTCAACTAAACTAATTAGCGATAAAGAATTCAATACAAGCTTCAAACAATCAAGATTATTCTCACTGAGAAATATACTACAGACACAAGATGATTACAGTTCGCTCTATTTTGGCTGTTTTTTTTTGTTTTTTTCCCTTTTCCGGTAAAGTTTTCGCTCTGTTTTTTTACATTACAAATGTCACAGTCCAAACTTCTTAGGCCTGAGGTAAGTAGTTCCTTTCTTCAAGCCAGGACCTGAAATCTGTTGCTGCTGCTTTGCCCTTTTCCTTTTCTCTTTCTCTTTGTTTCTCACTTCCGACTCCGCCTGATCTCTTCTCAGTTTCTCCATCTCTTCCTCCATCGCTGTTTTCTCTTCCTTCTGCTTCTTCTTATGCTCCAACATTGATGTATCCGAGTCTTTGACCGAGAAGAACATAGGCCCTAACTCAGCTAGCCAATGTGGCTCAACCGATGTAGCACACTGCATGTACTCCTTAGTGGTCAAGATCAGTTCATGGTACACCACATAATCCGGTGTGTATCCCAGACCGTACAGTGCACTGCTCGGGTGCAAATGGCAAGGCATCCCGGTTCTACAGTTCACATACTCCCCAACACCTTTTAATCTGGCTGAGTTGTGGAAATACGCTGAACAGATGGCTTTTCTCACAATATCCCAATCCGGTCCACATGACTTGAGTGGTATCTTTAGTTGCTTGAGGATATCCAGAAGCTGGGATCTTACCTCTCTAGCTTTTCTCAGACCCTTGACTTG